>NC_056745.1:458863804-458883804 GCF_019279795.1 Protopterus annectens
ATAAATACATTTAAAATCACAACCACATAAATGTATACACTCATTAACACATCAGTTCAAACTATTCAAACTAACCAATAAAAAAACATCTTACACATGATTAATAAGACATTAATTTATTGAAACCTTCATTTAAAAAGACCCTGTCCTTTTAGTATAGGTTTAATGGAAGTTCTTCCATTAATCCCTGGGTACTTTTCAGCTTGCAGCCTGATAATCCAGTGCAACTTACGCTCTTCCATATAATTCTTCAAATCACCACCACATATACTAGGTTTAGTCTGCTCCACTCCTCTGAAACCAAAAACATGTTCAAGACCATGCTCTGACATGTTTTGCTAGCACATTATGTACATCTCTCCCATTAATACTGTACTGATGCTCCCTCATGCGCTCCATGAGGGATCTGTTGGTCTTACCTATGTAAAAACAGCTGCCTAACCTGCAGCTGGTCAAGTACACTAAATCCCTACTCCTACAATGATTTATCTGAAAAGTGAGGGCACGTCCTTTCTTTTCAGATAAATCAGGCTCAGTGACAGTTCGTCCCTTAGATACTAGGTGCATTCATGTTAATAATGATGTGCCTTTTTCCTTATACTACACTAGTGACATCAGTAGTATTCAACATGTAATTAATGCTAATTGGCCTATTCTACATTTGGATGAAGACCTTGAGAGTTGTAGGTAATAAGCCTAACTATGTGTTTAAAAATAGGAAAAATCTCAAATGACAGTTATGCTATAAGAATAAGTCAAGAATTAATACTGATACTGCTAGAAGCTTAGGGACTCATCCATGTATGAGATGTAATTTTTGTGAATATATAGATGCCTTCACGTATTTTGTCCATCCTGTTACTAACTTTGTTTGAATTTGGCGTACAAGCTAGTTGTAGGGAAGAACTTCCATTAAACCTATACTAAAAGGACGGGGTCGTTTTAAATGAAGGTTTCATTAAATGAATGCCTTATTAATCATGTGTAAGATTTTTTTTATTAGTTAGTTTGAATTGATGTGTTAATGAGTGTATATATTTATGTGGTTGTGATTTTAAATGTATTTATGGTCCTAGGAAGCACAGCTGTATTGTGTGAAAGCACTTACCGTTTTATTAAATATCAGTTGCTGCTGTATGTACTTGGCTGTGGAGTGGTGTTTATCATTTTTTCTTCTGATTACTTGTACATTGTTGAACATCACTTGCCTTTGGGAGAGTCTTTTTATTCATTAAAAATAATAATAGTAATTATACTAAGGTATTACGCCCACATTTCACCAATGTGCATTGAACCCAAGGATGCCAGCTGAGCAGATGGCCCTAACGGTAACCTGCTGAATGCACTACTATCACAATTTTGCTGCATGCAGCTTTAATAATGGGTCAACAGAATTATGTTAGTTTAAACTTGGTGGAGAGTTGGCATTTAGTTTTAAGCTGCCACACACAGGCGTTCTTTATACTCAAGTTTATCCTCCCATCCCCCCCATAGCTTCCTTCTTAACCATCTGAAAAATACAAAATCATTTTTATGAGCTTCACATTTCTTAGAGCATTTGTTGTATAGTGCATTATTTTCATTTCTGTTGGTGATGTTATATAAATTTGCATAAATTCTCCCCTGGACGATTCTTTCGGTCTTCCCAACATAAAAGCTAGAGCAGGTTGAGCATATTGCTGTATAAAGCAACCCTTTACTTTGACAATTACCTGGTTGAGTTTTGATTATAGTCCCTTCAGTTATGCTACAGCTCTTACCCAACTAAATGTAGGGGCATGGTCTACAACAGCCGCATTTTCAAGTTCTTCCCTCTAATGTCTTATCATAAAAAGTAAAGCTCATATAGTAGGGAAAAAGAACAATTTGTTAGGCAGAAGTTTTGTAGGAGTCTGATATTCAAAAGTAGGATGTAGTCGAGGAAGCTTTTTGCAGATGGGAGATGAAGAAACAGAAATAAAGGTTAGCTTACTCCAGAGCTGCTGCTGCCAGACCACTTACTAAGGAACCAGGTTTTAGAGTAAAATTCCCACAGCAGTTAGGACTGATGTGCAGATCAATTCCAAAACTAAAACCCCTACATATACAGTAAAGTCTCACTTAACCGGCACCCATTTGGATTGGTAGATGCCGGTTAATTGTATGTGCCGATTGCTTGAGAAATGCTTTTTGATTTTTGATTGGCTCATATGCTGGTAAAATAGCAAAGCAAGAGCCCCTTCTGTTCAGTGCGGAACAGCAGGCTGTTCTGCATTCAACAGAAGAGGCTTCCCTTTGGGATTTTTGATTGTCTCATATGTCAGCATGCAAGCCAATCAAAAATTCCAAAGCGGATCGACTTCTACTCAGTGCGGAACTGTTCCGCATTGAGAGTAAGTGTCTCTGCTTTGCAATTTTTGATTGGCTAGTATGCCAACATAGGAGCCAATCAAATGTCAGTTGCTTGAGTCCTGGGTAAGAGAGTTTACTGTAGTTCACAAGTGCACTGTTGTATGATCTGTGGATAAAAAATCATCTGTATATGCTGAGGTAGGGGACAGGCTGAGCACATATAGACACCAGATGGAATAATGTGCTTGGTGATGTACACAATCTGTATAACTGATCACAAAGGAATCCAGTCTGTACCATACTTTGTGATGTACACATTCTGTATAACTGATCACAGAGGTATCCAGTGTGTAACGTGCTTGGTAATATACATGGTCTGTATAACTGACCACAGAAGTATCCAGTCTGAGCCATGTTAGCAGTACATTTGTGATTAAGCCCATACAAATTCATTAAAAATATCTTCGTACAAAATGCTCCAGTGATGGGTTGCAGAGCACAAAATAGCTAAAATGGCTGAAGAGGCTCATATGCTGTGGTTTATTGCTCTGACATCTGCAGAGAGTTTCTGGTTTTCATCCATTTATGATGGGTTAACCTTTTTGCTTTTCCATGCTTATAGGGTTATTTACAGAAAAAAATCCCCATATATGTCCTTGCTGCTTCCAAACTGTACCTTGGATCTAATAATCAGTCTAACTCATTTCTTTCAGAATTTGAATGGCAGGGGGAATAGATTCTATATACTGTGGTCATGCTTTTTAACTGTGGTATTATCTTGTCAGTTTGAAGTCCTTTAGGAAAGCTATACTGATGTGGCATTCCTAGTGTGGGACAAGGGCAAACTATTCCAGTTAGTTGTTTTTTACTGTATTATTTTCTTGTTATTCCCATCATGGTAAAACATTTCCAGGCAGGATTAAGGCACATTCTAATAGATCCTTGTTTTCTGTCTGTGATGACGTATTAGAAAGGAGCTGACTCCAGCAGTATTTTAAAGGCAAACTACATGGTCCTCTTTAGATATTTTTACAAAGCATTACATATCAGTTTCCTTTTGCAGGCCCAGGAATGGCTGTGCTCAGGAATATTTTCTAGAGACTCCTGGACCCTTATCCTTCCTTCTCTTGGGCTGGATAAGCTTTGTTAATCAACATAAATAGACAAAGACTACTGCAGCAATGAGGAATTTGAGTTATCAACTGTTATGGTAAGCATAACTTGCACAACTATACTTTTGGGCTTACCTTGTTAGGCATCAGTTAAAGCAAGGTTGAAAGCCTTAGTAATTTTTTAGTACCCCCATGGAAAAACTTAACCCTCCCTGCTGCTCTCATTAAGCCATTCCGATCCAAGTACTCATGTGCTTTTGAACTGTATGGTATATTACATATACTCTGTACTCCTTACATTTTAGCTGATCTGCCCAGAGGTCCCACACTGTTATAAGCTTGGTGCTGTTTATGAATAGTGCTAGGGACAGTACTAAGCACCTGACAGGATCCGTTGTGGAGCATGTATACACATCTGACAGTGTCTTTAAATCCAGGTGTTGGATTTTTTTAATTCATACTGATTTTAGTACTACTTATGGTTATTACAATGAAATTAAAGACCTTAGTTAAATAAACTTGAAACAAGCCATCACCGACTTCACACATTAGAGCCCTAATTAAAAAACTCAAACCAACCACCCTTTCAGCTGACCTCCTCCCTGCAGACTACCTGCAAAAATCTGCTGATGTAGCATACCCTCTCTCTATTTTGATAAACAGAACCATAACTGATGCCTATATCCCCTCTGGAGAATGTCACATGTCATACCTCTCCACAAAGGAGGCAGCTCCATCAAGCTGTCAAACTGTAGACCAATAGCTATAATTTCCCCTCTGGCTAAAATTATGGAAAAGTGTGTCCATAAACAACTCTTACAGTAACTTATTCAACATAATCTTCTGGCCAACTCCCAGCATGGACTTAGACCACAGCACAGTACCAGCTCAGCCCTCCTCTCCTTTTCTAATGTCATAAATTCCATCTGTAGCAACAACAAACTATTTCCTGCCCTGTTTCTCGATCTTTCCAAGGCCTTCAACATGGTTAACCACCAGCTACTCTTACTTACCCTAAATAAAATATCCATAAACAGCCGTGCCATACAATGGTTTCAATCTTATCTTAGTGGAAGACAGCAGGCTGTCCTTTGGCAGGACAAACTCTCCACCCTTCTCCCCATTACCCTTGGTGTCCCTCAAGGCTCCATATTAGGTTGCCTTTTTTTCTCCCTCTTTATCAATGACCTCTACACTGTAATCCCAGACCCAACCTGTATACAATTTGCCGATGACTCCACCCTGATTTGCTCATCTTCTACCCCTACAGATCTCCTTAGTTTAACACAGAAAACCTTTAATACAGTGGAAAACTGGATCTCTAATCAACAGCTAATATTAAACCCTAATAAAACAAAGCTATTGCTCTTCTCCCCTACTCGCAAATCCTCTCAACCTTCGTTTACTATAACACCTAACAATGGGACCATAATCTCACCAGATATGTATACCAAACTCCTGAGTATTATAATAGAATGCACGTAAACCAAACTATTAAAACCGTTAATAAAAAACTTGGCTCCCTATACAAAAACAAACCTTTTCTCACCCCTCTAGCTAGAACTGCCATTGCCCGTACCCATCTGCTTTCAGCTCTACTCTATGCCTCACCAGTACTCACTAACTTGAACAAAACTGATCTCCGCAAACTCTCTAGCTGCTACAATCAAATTGCCAGGTTTGCCACAGGCACTCCCTACAGGACACACCATTGTCAAAACCTAAATCTCTTAGGATGGCTAGAACTCCCCAGGCTAATTCAATGTCATCAACTTACTGTAGTGTTCAAGGTTATTAACCATCCAGAAAAAAGCACCCTCTCTTAAAAACATTATCCATCCCTACAAAAATGCTAGACCACTTCATTCCACTACAGAACATTTGGTTCAATTTGTTAAAGCTAACAACCTATCTGGAGAATCTTTGCAAATTCAGTAGGCAAAATCCTGGAATTCGCTCCCATCTGACTTTACTCTGAACCCCTCCCTTAATCAGTTCAAAAAGAGTCTAACCCAGTATTTTAAAACCCACTGGTTATCTCCTTGCTCTACCCCTGACTAAAGCCTCATCTACTTCCATATCCCTGCAATTTTTTATTCACAGCGACTTAACGTCTTACACTAAAAGGTTTGAAAAGAGAAACTGTAACATCTTTGCAGATACTCTGTATATAGCTGCACCTATAGGTGTGATAAGAGAAACTGTAACATATTTGTATATGTTTCTAAATAAAAACTGTATTCTTCATAGGCTTGAAATGCGAGACTAACTTCTATGTTAATACAGTATGTTTGTGCATGTACTGTAACTTGCTTGTCTTTATCTGTAAGTTTGGGGCTTTTCTCCCCGGGCCTCCACTGAAAATGGACATGTATCCAGTCGGACTATCCTGGTCAACAAATGTAAAATTTAAAAAATTACTGATTTTGTTATAGAGCAGCATGTAAGCAGAGATGAGTTGTGAGAGTATGAGTTGTTGGATAAAGTAGTGCAACTTTTAAAGTATTTATGTATGGCTATTTAATTTTGTTTTCTTTATTTCATCCATGTGTAAAATGTACTGACTTTTTTTAGCATGGCACCAGACCCACTGGCTTTTGAAAGTTAGGTGTTTGGGTATTGTTTCAAGCTTGTAATACATGCTCAATGCATTTGTTCATCATAAGGACCCGTCACTGTAGGACATTTGGAAAACTGAATGAGGTAAGCTGTTTGCAGATGTCAGTCTTCAGGACCAACACAAAGGGCAGTTGGATGTGCCCAGGGGAGTTGAGTTGACATCCTACACTGATACTGCCTGGTAGGAAGTCCAGCATTAAAAAAAGAACATAACCACAACCATCTTCATTATGGTGTAATGAACAGTTGGCTGTTTGTTTTGTCTCGTGTTACGTCACTTAACAGGCAGATAAGAGTACAGTAAATACACCTTTTGGCTTTCTTGTCTTAATGCTTAATGTTTTGATGTCTTTTACTATCAGTTTAGATTTTTTTCTAGGATTTTCTGCTGACTAATGATATTTCCAAAACACAAACACCATGCGTACTTGTGATAGACAGATTCTTCTTTTTTTTTTTCAAAACAGGTTTATTGTTTTAACATACAAGAGAAATATCATAACAATTTTATACAAGTAATTAAAAATAGATATGATTATAACATTCAACAAAACAACTAAAGTATTTACAAAGACATCCACTACAATCAGATCAATTAATTAAACTAAAATACCATGCTATTGAAATTAGGATTTTTTTAACAAATTTTGTAAATTATCCCATACAATATAATAAGATGTTTTTCTAGTTGTTCTTGACCTAATTGTGTTTATTTCCATATGACACACTATATTCATAACATTTTTAAATTCATTGAACGAAGGAGGTGTATCTGAAATCCAATTTCTGGTTATTATTTTCCTAGCCACTGCTAGAATAGACAATAACAAGGGAAGCTTAACCTTAACACTTTGAGGTACAGGTGTGTTGAATAATATAAGAGATTTAGAAATAATGAAATTATCCGTAAAAATACACGGGAGAAATGCATTAATTGACTTCCAGTATTCTTTCAATTTTATACAGTCATAAAACATATGAGCCCAGTCAGCATTAATTTCTACATTACATCTCTTACATAGATTATCTTTATTATTTATTTTATTCATCATCAAAGGTGTATAAAAAGATCTATGTAAAAATTTCCATGTATAAAGTCTCCAGACAATGGAAGACGTAGTTCTATAGGCAGATTCAAATATATATTGTTTATCTTGTTGATTTAGTGGGTCCCCATTAATAGCAGTGAAATAATTCCAGTATGTATCTACACTGTAAAAAGTTTCTTGTCTGATAATTTTATGTATGTATGAAAGTTTACCTTTATCAGAAACTTTATGTTGTAAATTTAATATCAAGTAATCAATCAGTGTTGGAATAGATTCTTTAACTGTTATAGACATTAGATCTATTTTATTAATGAGATGTTGTCTAAAGGTCTGAACCTCTATCCAGCAAGTTTCTCTTAGATCAAATTCTTGTTTTAAGAAATCTAGATTTTTAACTTTATTATCAGATATCAACTGATACCAGTACTTTAGATCATTATCTATAGCTAAATGAGTTCCTTCAGAAGTAGATGACAAAAGCATACCCTGAGTACACATTATAGGGAATATAATAAAATTCCATTCCCTATACTTAGGGTGCATGAATATAAAGTTACGATAGCTAATAATAATATTTAATGGGTAACAAACCATATGTTTAGGTGTAATAGGTGAAGTACAAAATTCCTTTAGTAACCATAACATGGAGTTATTTACAATCATATTTTTATGTGTTAAGGAGATTTTCATGAAGTGCATACTAATTAGCTCCCAATAATCTTTCCATTTTGACATATGACTGATCTATTAATAAAGTAATAACTTTTACAATAGAAGAGATAGTATATAAATTAAAGTCTGGAAAAGAAATACCCCCTTGAGACCAGCTATTAGTATGTTTCTTTAATGCAATCCTAGGTCTATTAGGTGCCCATAGGAAATTTAACATTAGTGTATTCAGTTTCTTGATAATTATTTTTGTAGGTGGAAGTATTATTGATTGTATTAAGTATAAAATCTTGGGGAATATTATCATTTTTATAATTGTAAGTCTCTCCTCCATAGTAAAAAACATATTATTCCAGGTATTAAAAAGATTTTGTATATTAAGAAAACAGGTATTATAATTATTATATATAATAGATTTAATATCTTTAGATAGTATTATACTAAAAGCTCACGACCGAAGATGGTTTGAGAGCAACCATCCATTTTTCCAAAAAAGGGGGATCATAAAAGGCCAGTTAATAAGAGCATCAAGAATTTGTAGTACGGACATTCTGTATCAGAAGGAATGTGAATATTTAAAGGAACTATTTATGGAAAAGGGATATCCAAACAATATGTTTGAAATTTTAGTTAACGAAATTTCTCAAAAAAGGACTACACAGTTTCCCCCTTTGCTTGGCATTACAACTCCCCAGGAATCTGTTAGTAGAATGAATAAGGACAAAACAAAAAACCTTCCTTTTTTATACACATATAATACAGATAATGTGGAGATTGAGAGCATTATTGGTAAATTTTGGCCTGTTCTCTCTATTAATGAAGACCTGAAGAAAAGTATCCCAAGCAGCCCACATTTTGTTAGAAGAAGGGACTGCAACTTAAAAGAATTATTGGAAAGGCAAGCACTATCCAGCAATAATGAAAACCAACTCACTAGGGGAACTTATAAATGTAATGCTTGTAGCCAATGCTGCTATATACTAGACAATAAAGGTATTTATTTGAAATCTAGAAATATAAATCTGTTCCCATCAGGTCATTTTAATTGCAATTCAAAAGGTGTGGTTTACTTGGGATTTTGCCAACACTGTTTGTGTTTTTATGTGGGAAAAACTGAAAGGGTTTTAAAAAGAAGAGTGTATGAACACATTTATGAAATCAAGAACAAAAAAGAATCGAATGCATTCTATAAGCACTCTTTAACCTGTAAAAATATGTGCTTAAAATTTCTAGTCTTGGAACAAGTTTTTAACAGTGTAAGAGGAGGGGACTGGGAAGCATCCCTGGAGTATAAAGAATTGTTATGGCAAATAAAATTGAATGCCACAAGACCACCAGGGCTTAATGATGCAATCAGTATTAATAGTGCTCTGAGACTACGTAGGGCCAAATTATAGTTGATCCTTCAAATTATGATGATACATATAAAATATGGTTGGGTTCAAAATTAATACAATTTCAGTAAAAGAATTGCTTTTTTCCAGTAGTCTTTAGCGAATTTAGCGAGACATTTTGTATCATATGATGGTATGTGGATACTTTTTACCTATCAATGGTTGGTTTTTAATAAGTTAACATAGTCCATTTTTAAAGTGTTTAATATATTATAATAAATTAAAATAAAATGTTAGGAGTATTGTTTATGTACAGTATTTATTAATATATATGTTTTATCAATTTATATTTTGAATAACAAGATTTTTTAACAATGTTATTTTTAACAATATGATTTATAAAGATATAAAGATTAATTAATACTTAGCAGTTTTTAAAGTTGAATATTTAATATGAGATTATTTATTTTATTTTATTTAATAAATTAAATTTTAATAGTGGGACCCTAAGAATGTTAAAAATGGTGTTAAAAAAGGTTTTTAAAAATGTTATGAACTCTGTTCTTTACATTATGGTATTGCTGCTTCTGTTTTTTCCTGTTTTTTTCCTGCCTTTGTCATAGCTGCTAGTCACAATATGTACCTTTAAATATCAGGAGACTCTGAAACAATGGGAATAGCCCAATTAATTAATTGTATAATTAATTATAGGGGTTGCAAAGGTATAAAATGAATGGAAATTGTCTGTGGTGTTGTCTTGATAAAGCCTGGGAGAGCCCGGGCGAAAGCGCTTGACTGGATTGTGTGTTCTTATTTTTATGAGCATCTAACTTGTGGACTTAAACTTCAAATAAAGCAGATTTATGCATAAGGTTTCCGGTTCCTGGTGATCTCTTCGGTCGTGAGCTTTTAGTGTTGTGCTGCTTCTGCTTTTGGTTTCAAAGATTTGGTGTTGTGTTTCGTAGATAGTATTATACGTAAATAAGTTATCTGACCTGAATTAGGTACATATTTAGTAAAATCACTAATGAGAATATTTTTTCGTGTATATATAGGTAGTATTTTAGATGTTCTTCATTCCACATTGCTGCAGTCCTAACTATTGGGGTAGTCCGCTGTCCAGTCGGCCCGAATACCAAAGTATAAGGCTGACGCCGGTCAGGGCGCATTAGACTGACGTCAGTACGTCAGGGTACTAATGCGCATGACCGACGTCATATCCTCAGTCTTTTTTGCCGCATGGTCCGATGCAGAAGCAATTTTGCGAGTGCAGGTTGGCGTTCTGAAAGTTTCTGAAGCCAGAGTTTCAGACCGAATCAAAGTTGGCTAAGTACCCCGTTGGGGAATATTTTGTTTTTTTCTTGCCTCAGTATTTAACCGGATGTCAGAAAAAGTGAATAACTGTATTTCTTGTGGGAAACAGATACCTCATAGGGATTACCATACTTTGTGTATACCTTGTTTAGGGCCTGAGCACGACGTTGTTGGATGCCGCTCTTGTGCTAGATTTAACAAACGCACTATTAAGAGAAGGTTGGACTGTGCCAGGTTAGTGTTTGGGAAGCGTTGTAATTATAAAATGCCGTCGGATGCTCCGACGCCTGCTTCGGCTAAAAAACGCAAGGACAAAACAGCAAAGCCTAGAGTGGAAGAACCGACAGTCCCAGGCGTCGGTTCTTTAGAGGGCTCAGTGGAGCCGGAGGTTTTGCCAGGTGTTTCTCTGGAGTCTCAGGGAGAGACTTTACTGTTACAGGATGTATCCTCTCAGGAAGTAGGCCAGGCTGAGGGGGCTTCTCAGGTGGCTGTTCTTCCCTCTCTTCCTAAGGTGGTCAGAGCCTCCCCTTCTGTTTCCAAGGCTTCTTTGAGGGGCAGGCCGAGTTTTGCTTCAGTCGGGTTTCTCCTAGTGCTTCAGGGTCTTTGCCTAAGAAACATATGCTTAAAATGGCAGAGGATTTGATTACTATGATAAGGGTTCTATACCCTCCTGATAAGAGGCCTAGGGTGGAACCTGAGTTTGAGAGTTTTGAGCAATGCTCGAGGCTTCTGAGTCTTGGCTGAAGACTTGCAGGAGTACCCTCCTTATTCTGATTCTGATGTGGATGATTCTACTCCTTCAGCTTCCCCTCCTGAGGATTTTTCATTTTCAGAGACTCTGCATTCCATGAGGGAGCATTTTAAATGGGAAGGTCAAGATTTCTCTGATTCCAGGAAAAGGCTTAGGGAATTCTTGTTTTACCCCAGCATAGGCCTTTAGCTATACCTCCTGTTTTGAATGTGGTGGAAGATGTTTTGCAGAGGCTTCTCTGAATCCTGATTCTTTGCCTCCTGCCCCAGTTAAACCGGATAGGTATTATAGGGTGCCTGAAGCTCATAAGTATCTTTTTAAGAGTCCTAGGGCAGACCCGGAAACTGTCTCTCAGGGGCCTAAAGTTGTGAAGGCCTCAGTTGTTAAAAATCCTGTCCCTCCTGATAAAGAGGCAAGGGCTTTGGATAGATGGGGAAAGAAAGTGTATACTTCTTCCACTTTAGCCATGAGGCGTTGAATTGTCAGTTTCACATGTTAAAATATCAGAATTATCTTCTTTCACAGTTGAAATCTAAGGTGGATGCTCTGGCGGAAGGTATTGAGTGTAAAGAGTTGCAGGATTTAGTTCATGTGTCTGAACAGGTGGGTAAACATTCCTTGCCATGTGGTTTTGATGCTGTGCAGGCCTCCTCCAGGGTGGCTGCCACTGGTTCTGTTCTTCGTAGGCACGCCTGGTTGAGAGATCAGAATTTAGCTGAGCATGTTAAGACACGGATTTTGGATGCTCCCTTGCAGTCTGATGTGTTGTTTGGTTCGCCTGTAGAAGCAGTTTTGAAGAAAATGGAGGACAAGGCTAAGTCTATGCAAACTGTTAAAGATTTTTTGCAGGTGCAGCCTGCCAAGTTTAGTAGAAATTGGCCTGCTAAGGGATGGACTTATCCTGCTTATGATTCCCAGTCTAGGGGTAGGTCTAGACGTGGTAGGGGCAGAGCTCAGGGTTCTTTTAGGCCTAGGACAGGGAGTTCCCCTGCTCAGACTTCTGGTGAGGGCAGGGGTCAATCCTTTCGTAAGCAGACCCAATGACCTGCCTTTTCAGCTGCCAGTTCATTCTCGCCTGGCAGCACCGTTGGGAGGAAGACTGTCTCTTTTCAAAGAAAATTGGGATTTAATTACCCAAGACAGATGGGTTCTGGATATCATTCACCACGGTTACAGGTTTTATTTCCATACCTTGCCTCCTTTCAAAGGCATGCCAGACATTCCTCCTCTACAAAGACAAGAGGCTCCCAAGCAAATTTCTCTGTTACTCCAAATAGGGGCCATTCAGCCGGTTCCTGTGCCAGAAAGGGGCCTAGGATTTTATTCTCGCCTGTTCCTAGTACCGAAGAAGGGGAACACGTGGAGACCAATTTTGGATTTATCTATCCTCAACACTTATCTGGACATTCCCAAGTTCAAAATGTTGACGTTACAACAGCTTTTACCTCTGCTGGGCAAAGATCACTGGATGGTAACTTTAGATCTCAAGGAAGCTTACCTTCATGTGCCTATAAGACTAAGTTGCAGAAAGTATCTGCGTTTCGAGCTGGAAATTCTCATTATCAGTTCTCTGCATTGCCCTTTGGCTTATCTACTGCCCAGAGTATTCACAAAGGTTCTGGCTCCAGTGATAGCTTACTTCAGGCTAAAAGGAATTCAAATCTATCCTTACTTGGACGATTGCCTGATTCTGGCTCAAGAAAAGGAAGACCTTCTACAGCATTTGGAATATGTCATAGCAGTGCTAAGATGCCTAGGGTATTCTGTGATCGAAATAAAGTCCAGTCTAGTACCCTCTCAAGACATGTGCTTTCTGGGTGTGAGACTGAATACAGCAGCCCAGATGGCCTTTTTAACCCCGGACAAACAAAAGAATCTTTCCAGTTACTTCCATCACCTATCTCTTCAGTCCGGGCTGACTGCAAGGACAGTCCTTCAAGCCTTAGGGTTCATGGCATCTTGTATTCTGGTGCTTCCCAATGCCAAACTGCATATGAGGAAGCTACAATGGTATCTCAAAAATGTTTGGACACAGCACTGCCAGGATTTGGACACTGTCATTCAAATAATACCTTGCATTCAAAAGGAATTTTTGTGGTGGGCTCAGGAATGTCACCTAAACAAGGGACTCTCTGTGACCCGGCCAGAGGCGAGTCAAATTCTAACGACAGATGCCTCAGACATTGCTTGGGGAGCTCATCTAAATGGACAGTGGATACAAGACAAGTGGCCTGCCAGACTACAGCATCTACATATCAACATGAAGGAGATGTTAGCAGTCCAGTTTGCGTTAATGGCTTTCAAGGAGTTACTTCTTCCAGGGCAGGTGTTGATTCTAACAGACAACACAACTGTCATGTGGTACATCAACAAACAAGGGGGAACACATTCTTACCCATTGTGCAGGCAAGCAATGATTTTATGGGAGACTGCGCTCAGCTTGCAACTAACTCTTCAGGCAAGGTTTCTGCGGGAGCACAGAACTCCTTAGCAGATGTGTTAAGCAGACAAATCATGGATCCCCACTAGTGGAAACTGGATCTTCATGTATTTCAAAAGTTGACAGTGTCCTGGGGAACTCCAGACATAGATCTGTTCGCTTCTCCACTAAACCACCAGCTGCCAAAGTTTTGCACAAAGAGGTTTCATCACACAGCTTGGAAAGTGGATGCTCTTTCTTTCAGTTGGAAAAATCTTCATGTGTATGCGTTTCCACCTCTGCCTCTTCTTCCAAAGGTGCTTCTAAAGGTCAGACAAGACAAGCCAAGGATGATTTTAATAGCTCCAGATTGGCCTCGGCAGCACTGGTACCCATTACTGAGGAGTCTGGTAAAGAAGCCTCCATGGCCTTTACCCTTGATTCCACATCTGTTGTCTCAGAAGGACGGTCATCTGCTCAATGTCAAGCTTTCCTCTCTTCATCTAACAGCCTGGCATATTCTGTTTTGAAAGACAGCAGGTCTCAACTTCCTCAACAAGTTTTAAATGTGATTATGGAAGCCAGAAGACCTAGTACAAGGAAAGTGTATGCAGAAAAATGGAAGAGATTTTTATTTTGGACTGCAGCAAAGAATTTGGAGATTTCGGAGCCTAATTTGAGTGTGGCTGTTCAATATCTTACTGAGTTATTGGACAAAGGTTTGTCTTTCTCTTCCATTAAGATTCATGCTGCAGCAATTTCAGCTCACTATGATTGTGACCCACCATTGTTTTCACATCCTTTGTTCAAGCAATTTCTTAGAGGGGCAAAGAATATAAGAGCCCCACGTAGAGCTCCTACTCCTGCTTGGGATCTCAATTTTGTGTTGGAGAAACTTACTCTACAACCTTTTGAGCCTGCAGCTACTGCTGAACTGAAATACTTGTCATGGAAGACTGCTTTTTGTTGGCCATTACTTCTGCAAGAAGGGTTTCTGAGTTACAGGCCCTTATGGCGGTTGAGCCTTTTTGATTTTTCATAAGGATAGGGTATCATTACGTACTAATCCTTCCTTTATGCCTAAAGTGGTTTCTAGTGTGGCTTTAAACCAAACTATTCATTTGCCTACGTTTTATGCAGATCCCCAAAATAAAGGGGAAAAGATTTTGCACACTTTAGATGTACACAGGCAATTGCGTTATTATTTGAGCAGGACTAAGGATTTTAGGCAGTCTCAGCAGTTGTTTGTTTCTTTTGCTTTGAGTTCTCAGGGCAAGCCTGTGTCAAAACAAACTATTTCTAGATGGATTGGGTGTTGCATTACATTTTGTTATTCCCATCATGGCAAAGAGATTCCAGCTGGGATTAGGCCTCATTCCACTAGGGCTACTGCCACTTCAACAGCATTTCTGAGGGGTGGCAACTAAGGATATTTTGGAGGCAGCTACTTGGAGTTCAGTGCATACTTTCTCTAAGCATTATCACCTTCCTCTCTACTCTAAGTCTAGGGCTGGTTTTGCCACAGCTATTTTGCAGGGCATGTTGTCAGTTCCTGCTTCCTTATGATTTGCCAGCCTCCCTTACCTCTGCTTTGGGATTCTACCCAATAGTTAGGACTGCAGCAATGTGGAATGAAGAACATAGTACAGTTTTGTACCTACCATAAATGTAGATGTTCGAGGATCCACATTGCTGCAGTCCAATTTACCCTCCTTCCCCTCTGTGTTTAGGGGTGGTTGTGTAGGTGAGGTTATATTCTGCTAATTTTGTATATTTTGTATATATATATATTTTGGTGCAGGTATGTTGGGAGTTTTTGGTTTTTGGCCTTATCTTTTCAGGGTCTTCTGACATCTGGGGCAAGAAAAGACTGAGGATATGACGTCGGTCATGCGCATTAGTACCCTGACGTACTGACGTCAGTCTAATGCGCCCTGACCGGCGTCAGCCTTATACTTTAGTATTCGGGCCGACTGGACAGCGGACTACCCCAATAGTTAGGACTGCAGCAATGTGGATCCTCGAACATCTACATTTATGGTAGGTACAAAACTGTACTTTTTTTCTTCATTGAATATTAAACCAGAAATACTTTTAAAATTCATCATTTTATCAAATAGAGACTGCATAGAAGAATTAGATCCTGCTGATGTAATTAGAACATCATCTGCAAAAAGTTGAATTTTGGATGTTGTATTTTCATCTATTTCAAAACCCTCTATGTCAGTACTGTTTCTGATCAAATTAGCCCAAGGCTCCATTACTAACGTGAATAATAGTGGAGAAAGTGGACATCCTTGTTTTGTACCTTTAAAAATGGGTATTTTTTGTGAAACATATGTTCCTACCTTAATATAAGCCAATGTTCCTTTGTATAAATGCTCAATTAGATGTACAAATGCATCTGAGAAGTTTGTGCACTTCAGTAAGGTAAACAGATAGTCCCAACTTACTTAATCAAATGCTGAACTTATATCAAGACTAATAAGTGTTAAATCTTTCTTTTTCCTATTTGCAAAATCAATTAATGTTAAAGTTCTTCTTATATTATCAAATGTATTTCTATTTACAATGAAGCCTGTCTGATCTATATCTATAATGCTGGGGATGATTGTCTTCAATCTATCAGCAAAAATACTCATAAACATTTTATAATCAACATTAAGTAATGAGATGGGCCGATATGAAGTACATCTAGTTGGATCTTTATTAGGTTTTAAAATTGGCGAAATAAATGTATATTGCCAAGATGGGGGGGTTATTAACTCAGTTTGGGCCAAAATAAAACCTTATGTATTAATGAATATGTACTTTTAGAAAGGATTTTATATATCTCTGGTATAATACCATCATTACCTGGTGCTTTGTTTGATTTAAGCTTATTTATTTGTGTAATAACCTCTGTATATGAAATACTTTTGTCCAATAGTTTAATCTGTTGTTTATTAAGCTTTTTATTCATGTTTGCGGTTATAAACTCCTTTATTTTATCTTTAGGTTTCATGTTAATGTTATTATGGTTAATTTTGTGAAAGTGATTTCTAAATTCATCTAGTATTTCTGGTATACTAGAAACATTCTTCTTTTTCCTTAGAGAAAAGATTTCTTTGATATGGTTTTGTTTATTTAACCTTTTTGTTTTATTTTTAAGTCTATGTAAGTATTTGGGGCTTATTGAATAAGACAAAAACTTGTATTTCTCTAAAGTTATTTTAACTTTGAGTTAAAATTTCTTTGTATTTATCATTTAGTTTGTTTATTTCTTCAATAACTTTCTTGTCCATAATATTTTCTTTATTATTATGTTTATAAGAGTCTAATTTACTTTGAATATCTAACAATTCCTTATCCCAAGATTTCCTTTTATTATTATACCATCTGATACTTTGTCTATATAGATATGATTTTAAGGCATCCCAAACATAGACAATGGAGACTTCAGGAGTATTATTTATGTCTAAAAAATGTTTTACTTCTGAAAGTATATATTCTTTATAGTCTTTTAGTTGAGTTAAGTATTCTGGTATCCTTTTGATCTGAACATTATGAGTATTTTTTATCATGAATTCAAAAACAATTGAATTATGATCAGATATAGGACATGAAATGATTTTGGAATTAATTAAATCTGTTACCATCTGGTTAGAAATAAAGACCCTATCTATTTTTGAATAAGTTTTGTATCTGTTAGAAAAAAAGGTGTATGGTAATGATTTTGAATCTATCTGATTATTAATATCATTCAAATGATAAGAATTAGCAAAATCATTTAAATGTTTTGCATTACATGTAATTCTTCTTTTTCCTGTAGTGGTAGTATCACTTTCATGTAGTATACAATTAAAGTCACCAGCTAAAATAATATCTCCTATAGAGAATGATATGATCTTATCAAGATGATGTTTCAGTGTATTAATACCAATTCCAGGTATCCAATATACATTAATTAAAGTGTAAGTCTTCCCATTAATTTGTATTGTAACTATACAAAGCATTCCTTTGTCATCCTGATAAGACTTAATGGTTTTAGGAATGGGCATACTTTTATTCCATAAAATAGCCACTCCTCTTTTTTCTGAGTGTGCTCTGAACTAACCAATACTGTATATTTGTTTGTGGCTAGTTTATCAATATATTTTTTCAAGAGATGGGTTTCTTGCAGGAAGACTAAGTTGGCCTTATGTAAATGAATGTATCTTATTAGGCTTGCCCTTTTACACGGATTATTCAATCCATTAATGTTTAAAGAAATTCCTTTTAAAGATGTCATTTGGCATTTTTAAAACTTAAGAATCTTATGATCAAAATAACAAATAACATAAGTAATGTTACATCTCCTCCTTTAGGTGTACCTTTAAATATAGCTGTATTTATTGAATCTCTTATGGGATTTTGTATAGGATTCAATTTTGTTTGTAGTGACAATGAGTGTACAAAATATATTGTGGATGTCAAAACTATATACATATAACAATGAACAAGTGAAAATAATGTAAGGATTAAACCTTGCATCCAGCCTGGAGTTAAAAACTCCAACTTAGAGTAGTATTTACCACTCAAGTTAACCCCCTACCCTAAGCAGCAGTACCTCAACTACCACCTTATTAATTTAATACTGGTTATATTTAACTTAAATTAACAGCTTTCAATTCAATTATCTAGCAAGACAAGACTACACATTTGATAAAACAGCATCATATAAACTAAAATAAACTTTTTTTTTTTTTTTTAAACTATTCATACTACTATATACATCTATGTAATATAATACACTTGTATTCAAATAGCATTCAAATAATCTTGATATTAGGAACCAAGAGGAGAGAGAAATAAAAGACGTGAAAGAAAGAGAGAGAGAAAAAAAAAGAGAGAAAAAAAAAAGGAAGGCATATTTACATATTAATTTATTCAAAGTATGTAAAAATAAGTTCTAACATTCATTTAAATCAAAAACTTTGGCTAATATGGTTCAGACATTACATATATTAAGATGCATCTATTTTCTGTCATGTAAATGCAGTCAACAGCTTCCAAAAAAAAAACCTTGAATTGCTTGTATATGAGCATTTTACCCATACTCATTATTGTCAATAGAATAAAATATTATATTTATAGAAATTGTTATAAATCATACTGCATAGTTATGCAAATTCTCAGAAACACTTGCATTATTGTAAAAAAAAGCCATCTGTATTTTGTATGTCTATACTACTGCTTTAAAATATATCATATGACAATTTCTTCCAGAATAGAGTTATAAAGTTATTTATGCTTGTCAGATGAATTAAATGAGTTATAGTGATGTATATGTTTGAAACATAAGTTTTTAACACAGATTAGTATGCTGCAGTCAAGTAGATTTTCAAAAACACTTGAATAAATGTTTTATTTTCTATGCCTTCTAAAATAAGACATTTACTTACTACAAGAAACTGCATCATTTAAAATCATTATAACTGACATATTTTATGAATTATAACATAGATATTTAAGTAATTATATAAAATAACTCACATTTAAATATTAAAGAGTTCATTTTCCTTCACATAGTCGCATTTGCATCAGTTCTACTTCCTGGTAGAGTGTTCTTCCTGAATCTGTGATGTGTCAGTGTGATATCTAGGTCAAAGGTCAAATTGACTGCTTTCAGCTTCTCTGTGAGAATTCTGAGAGTTGAAGCTTTTGAAACAACTCGAGGACACTGTTCATGAGGTAGCCCACATCCCAGATTGTCTCCTTAACATTTTGGCGGAAACTTGTTAAAAACTAGTGACAAACATTCATTTAGCAGTGTAAATGCATCTAAACATGACAAAACCTTTGCGATGTATTTTACAGGTTATTACAGCCTCTATGTAAGTGAAATTAAGCCCAAAGTTATTAATAAGTAATAAAACTCAATATTTTTGTCCCAACTCAATTTTTATGCAAATCTTATTATTTACTGTGTCTATATGATCAAAAGCATTTCTATATATTAATATGAAAAAAAATAAAGAGAAAGAATAAAGAAAAGAAAAAGAGTAGAAAATAAGAGTGTAAAGCAGAAATAAAAAATGTAAGAGAAAGCTATAAGAAGTATATACAATGGAATATTACTTACTGTTTATATTAATAGAGTTAAAAATAAAACATATTTACTATTTAGTTCTAATTATTATTAGTTAAAGCATGACAGATTATTTACAAACAAGCATAAGCAGTATAATCAAGAAAGTATAATTAGGAATAGCATTTGAAGAACATATAAAATTTTTACAAGGAATAAATATGTTATTATTCCATTTATCATATTTTCATTACTCTTCTCTCCCTGCCCTCCCCCACCCTTTACCTACTACATAATCTAAATAGAATGTCATTGTTTAAACAAAGAAAAGAAGAAAAGGAGAAAAAAAGAGA
>NC_056745.1:458888804-458928804 GCF_019279795.1 Protopterus annectens
ATAACCAACAGCACGATTGTAATGGAGCCTGTACTACCCCATGCTCATGGATTCAAGCTAATGGCTTGGAACGTGTCTTTTTCTTTTTCTTTCCTTCAAGTTATCCAGTTCCAATGACATGATCTGCATGTTACAAGAAACCAAAGGATCTAATACCAGAAACCTGTACCTATCAACAGGGGCTAGGTTATCTCATTGTGTGAGGAATAAAAGATGTGAACAAACCACTTGCATTATACCTCAAAATTTTCAGTACCTGTTGGAATTGTTTAACCAGGGATTACTTTATTCTTTTAAAAAGATTCATTTTCTTGTATTTTGGTCTACATGTGACTGGGCACTTTGGATTCTAATAATTTTTCAATGAAACTATTTTTAAGTGCAGCTTAGTCTTTGAGATGCTCACCTTGCATCACAACTCTTTTGTATGTCTATAAAACTGTAACCAGTGGCTTCACTACCTGGCCTGGCTGGCCCATGCTTTCCTCTTTGTAGGTAAGTGGCAGGGGCTTTCATTGCCTCATGCAGGAAGTGACCCCAGTGGTCTTATCAGTCAATTTGTTCCGCAGAATGTAAGGAATGAGTATTAGGGAGTAGGTCACTCTGCTATACTGCAGACTGGCAAGTCAAGTGGAACCCCTTCCCATAGCACGCCAGAGTCCCTTTCTATAGTGGCTGTAACTTGCTCTCTTTGCTGCTGCTTAGGAGAGCTATTGACTTCTCCTTTGCTGGCTATCCTGGCTGCATAGTGTGTGGTGTCGCCAAATGAGGCCTCTAAAAAAGGATATGCTCCCTATACCTGTGTCAGTGCCTGGTAGCAAGCACAAATTGCCCCCCCACAGCAACCTGAAAAATGCCACTCATTCCCACCCCTCACCCAGTTCTTTTGGCTTCTTGTATTGCTTCTTTAATATTGGCTGGCTGTGGCAGTGTCAGGGGTGTATCTTTCTGTAAAACAGAGAGCCAGGCTCACTCTCTTCCTTTTGAAACAGCAAATACCCATGGGATTCCACCTGTGTCCCTGATGGACAGTGGCGTAGAGTGCTGACTTGTTGGAACATGGGCTAAATTCTTGGCTAGGCTTGTAAGGACACAATAGCCTAGTATCTTCCTAGGATCCTAAATACATTTGCTGTGAAGTACGTGTTCTAGACAACTAATGTCTATCCCCTTGGCTAGAAAGAGTTCTTTGTCACATGACTGGCTGAACAGGAAAAAATACTTTGTTTTTCATGGAGGTAGTTTAACCTTGAAGACTAACCTCTCCTTCATATCTGCATACCCCTCCGTCATGTCTGCATTCATCTCCCAGTATTTCACCCTAGGCCTGAAAACAAAGGAGAGGATTTTTGAGTACAGTGGATGTGTACAGGCAGCTTATGTGTTCTAACTGAACTAAAGACATCAGCTAGAGTGGCAAATTGTTCATGTTCTTCATGTCAGAAAAGCTGTTCACTATCCGAACAGGATTTCTCTGAGTGGTCAGTCAGGTGCATCACCTTTTTCTGCTAAAAGCCTGACAAGGGTTTGTAAGAACATGTCGGCGCACATCAGGGCAGTTACCACCAGCAGCCTTCCTTAAAAGTATTTATGCCAAGAATATTTATAGCAGTGCTTCTTAGACTTTTCCTCAGAATTTTCTCTGACTTTACAGGGCAAGTATCCTGTCCATAAGTAGAGCTGGTTTTACCCCAGAAGCATTCAAAGATGCACCGCTGTGTACCACCCAGGTCCAGGGTCAGGGACCTACACTATGGTGTGTTCTCCCATTTCTGTTATGAGTGCAGTGCAGCAGTGGTCCTTATTGTAATTGTAGTACAAGGGCATCTCCTATAACTGTACATGTTTTATTTAGACTTCCCATTAGCGTGATTTTTAGCAAGAAATATATTTATTGCATTATCACTTATGACACAGGTAAATCATACAGTTGTATAAATGGAAAATATGCTATATTGACATTTTCATTTGCAGACATTATATATCACATGTAATCTTCTGCACAGTCATCGTCAATCAAACATTAACATAGCTCATTCAATTCCTACCATCCCTTTAATTTTCATTCCTCCTGCAATACATTCTGCATATATTGTTCCCACTATTCTTATTTTTTTGTATGGCATTTGCTCCTGTGGTTCTCTAAAGATGAAAAATGGAGGAAGACAAAAACCCTGTTTTTTATTTCTGAAGAAGTCCTGCTGGACGAAAAGCAGAGAAACAGTGCGTGTACACTTAGACTTTGAATGTAGTTTTCCTGGTTTTCACTCTAGTTCGTAGTTATTTCAGTTATTTTCTAAAGATCCCACTTCCAGTTTTTTTATCTCTGTTAGTATATTCACTTCTTCTAATATGGATGGTTTAGATGCTGATTTCTATTTTCTAAATATTGATTTTTTTTGGCAACCACTAGAATTAAACTCTACAAGGCCTTACTATGTCCAGACAGTCCAATTCTGTATCGCATCACAAAAAAACATTTTATTTTAGTTACACAAATTTTCTCACTCGGTATTCCTGACAGAGTAGTCTGCAGGGAATTTTTAAAGTCTGCCAATTCATTACAGTCACAAAAATATGTTCCCAGTTACCTCTTTCCTCCCCGTCACACCTCCAACATTTGCCATCTACCCGAGGAAAAGTTCTTTGGAGTCTGCTTAGGGCATAAAAATACCTGTACATACACTTCCAAGCAAAGATCCTAAATCTTCTACACTTTGCATATTTGGGGAGCCGTACATATATCTTCCCATTGTTTTTGTGAATTACTTATCCAGCCTGTCTTCACAATCCTTTCTAACCTTCTCTGACTGAGTCCTGTAGTTATCATGCAATATTTTATATGCTGTATTAATAACACCTTTTTAACAGTAGCTTTTGTTCTAAAGTCTGCTAAAAACTCTACTAGTGCTAATATTTCATTCAGGAACCCCCTGTTCTTTTCTCTTTGCCTATACTTTGATATTCATTGATAAGAGAATGCATTCTATAGCCTGCAGTCCAAATAAATTATTGGCCTCTTCCCATTCTATTACCTTTCCCTCTCTAATTATTTCCTCCAAATTCTCTGTTTCCTGTGCCATTTTTCCAGAAAATTACAGACCCTCTTGCCTATTCTCTGTATCCCTAATTGTATTTATCACTATTGACAGAATCTTCTTTCTCCATTCCCTTGTTGGTTTAGTTCTTAGAATGCTTTCTGCTACTTTAATAATATAATATTTTGTATAGTGGTGGTTATTCTCTTTAAGGATCGGTATCCAAAATCTCAGTCTCCCCTCTTTTCTTGAGCTTCCCTCCTGTTTCATCATCCCGTCCCACTTCGAAGTGTAGCTTTCTGCTTATCCTATACCTTAACTGTGTAGCCCCTTCAAATCAGGTAATCTGAAACCACCATCCTTATAAGGATCAATGTATCCCATTTGACTCCTGCCCTCTTACCCTCCCATATAAAATCTTTCAATTTAATATTAAATGCTACCCACAACTTCTCCTCTGTTTGATTAAAATATGCCTAACCCGTGCGTAAAACTAAAAGGACTAAAACATTTTCATTGCTTTGTCTTATTATCCATAAAAGAGAGCTCCCAATTTCTCAGTTTTTATATTGACTTTTGTTTAGTCTATTTCCACATATCCTTAGCTGCCATAATAGAGTCCTTTTTAACCAACACTCCTGGTTTAAAGCTATTGTCTTTGTTTTATCTTCATTAATTCTTTTTTCCAAAAAGATTGGAAATGGTCTCAGAATATTCAACAACACTGAAATGTCCTTTTTTGGTTTTGCAAACAAAGCCAAATTTTCTTGATTACCATGCCAATTATATCGTTGAATTTCTGAGTCCCTTATTTTCTTTGCCAGTGGCTGTAAGTATAATTTTCTTTGCCAATGGTTCTAAATGTAATGTAAATAAAGAAGAAAGATTCCTGCCTGGTGTCTCTGTTCAGACACAACTTAACAGAGAAGAACCCTCCCCCACTTTAATTTTCCCCTCCAATCCCTCATATGTCCTTCTAATAAACCTTATTGCTTTATCAGGGAATGCAAATGCTTCCATTGTCCTACTCATGAACTCTCAGCTTAGTCTGTCAAATGCTTCCCCTGTATCAAGACTCACCAGCAAGTGTTTTTTTTTCTCACGTTCTGCTTACCTCCGAGTCATCATTGCTCTGTTAATGTTATCAAATGTTTTCCAACCCTCCACAAAACCACATTGATCCATATCTATCGGTTTTGGCATCACATTTGCAATTCTCTTAGCCACTATAACATAAACATGTTATAGTCAGGGTTTAGAATCAAAATGGGCATATATGAAGCTGGAGCTGATGGGTCTTTACTGTCTTCAGGTGTTACAGCCACCACAACTTTCTTCCAGGATGTTGGTGCTTCGCCTTTTAAAGTACTGTTAAAACCTTCTAGATCTTTATCACTTTTCTTCTTTCCTATAGTCCAAGCTTCTACAGGAATATCATTTGTTCTGGAGACTTTCTTGTAGATTGGTTTTACATCACCATTTTTATCTCTGCTCCTCCAGTCCTAATTGTTAGTAAGTGAGCCTCATTGACCTCTAACCTTGGCATGTTTAAGTCTTCCATAAACATTTACATTTGTACTATTTTTTTTTATTTCCACATTTCTCAATTCTCTACAGACTTTCATAACATTTCTGAAATATTTATAATACCGCTACAGAATCTGGGGTTATTTTCCTTGCATAGGATTCCTAAGAGTGGCAACAACCTTTTTGTGCTTTCTGTTATCTTAACTGTTGTGCTAAACGTTTTTGTGCTCTGGTGTATTGAAAAAGCAGTTGCTTAATGAGGGTGTATGGCCAAAATAGTGAACAGCTAGCAGCATAACATTTTTGCTCTGCTTCCTTTCAGTTTTCTGACAGGATTTTATTATACAAACTTAATATTCTTCCACAACTATATTTTGAGAGTTCCAAACAAGTTTAAATAGTTTTGGAAAGAAAAATCAAGTTTTTATGATTTTCTATATCACTATCCTGTCAGAAGTATTTTGGTAAAATGGGATACTCTAAAAGTAAACCCTCAAGAGAACTCAATGAAGAAAAGACTTACAGTCTATTCCGAGTAGTATCCAGGATCTTTCTATTAAAATGGACAAACTTGAGATCAAAATGGATGATATAAAAGAAGAATATAAAAAAAAAACAAATGGAAATGTTAAATGAAGTTATAAAGCAGCAATCTGTGCAGATTTCAACAGAGGAAGCAGTAAACAGCTTGAATTGCAAGAAAATGAAAACCATACAGAATTTGTTCTAAAACCAATTACAGGATATATTTAATCCCAGAGAAGGAGGAGAGTGAAAATATGGTACAATTCTTAAGTAAATGGCTACCTAAAACGCTGAACTTGCCTGGAGCGCTCTCTCTTGATATTGAGAGGGTTCATAGATTTCTCTCAAATTCTTCACTGAAAAATAACCCACCCCTTCTCAGGTCAGTTATTGTTAAATTCCTTTCCAGTAAGGACAAAAATTTGGTACTGAAGTCTGCTTGGGCAGAAATTCTTCAATATAAAGAAAATACTATCAGGTCTGATAATGACTGTACTTCTGTTATGACCAAAAGGAAAGCTTGTATCCCATTCATCAAAAGTTAAAAGAAACTGAACATTAAATCTCAACTAATTCTTCCAGCTAGAATCATGACTTTTTTACCTGATGGTCAAAAAACTTTTAATACACTTGAAGGTGCTTTGGGTTTTCACAAAAGAAGAAACTTTTAGACAAAATTAAAGAAATGGACTGGTCTCTCACTTGTTTAAAGAGACAGGGAACAATAAATAGATGGACATCAGAATAATAAAATAGTAAAAAAAAAAAATCAAAGAAGAGTGATTGTATATTTTGTTAATCTGTTTGTGTGTTACTCTTACACATAATCTTTTGATGTCTTTAAAACTACATCATCCAGTAAAAGCTAAAGTCTTTTTCATTTACTAAAATACTTATTTCTTTGTTACTAGTAATAATTTTGTTGTCATGTATGGGGTTTTGTCTTTCTAACGGAGGGAGAATGTTTTAATAGAATAGATTAAATGTGTAATGGTAGATGCATGTTTTAGACTTAATGTATTAAATTTTCTTATTTTTAAATCTGTATGTCTTTTGGATATGAATGCTCTGTTCTTAGGATTAGCTCCTAAATGGAAGTTTGTTCTATTGAAAGTGAAGCATTAGATAGCCTGTCTAATGCAATAGTTATATCTAGCTATTATTTCTGAATGTTACCTTTTAGAAAACTGTATTAGTTATTTTTCTTACTTATTTACTTTTTCATCTTAAATTGGGGAATCTGGTGATTTTTTTCAGAAGTTGGAAGTAAATGGGGACTTTGCAAATGCATTTTAACACTAAATTCAAACTCATTTACTTAAAAATAACATAACTTTTTTTTCGGTGTGCGACTCAGCTATTGCAATCACGAGCTGTTTCATAACTTAAATAACTTCTTTCACTCCCTTTTCCCGCTCAGAGAATAATATTCTTTTAAAGAATGCAGTTTTAAACTGCTCAAGCTTGTTTCACTCACCACAGCTGCCTGGATTTGTTTTGAAGTGCTGCTTGCAGGAGGAAATGCATCTTGAACTTTGACTTCTTCAAAAACTGGAAGCGAATGTTTAGAACATTCGGATGAGCAGTAAAGACCAAACTAGTAAAGTGAAACTTTGCAAGTATATTTTAAGGGTTAAATAGGCATTACATGATAATGTTAACTGTTGTCTTTACTTTTTTTATAGAGTTATTGATAGTATAAGCAGTGCATTCTTTGTATATACTGTACTCCGTTACAAAGTTATTTTAAAGTTCCAGTTTCTTAAGCACATGACTGTATATTGATGTCTTGCATCACTTTTAATTTCTAAATAAAACATGTTTCAATCTAGTTGTACATTTAAATTAAATTACAAACTTTTATGTTTTATAGGTAATTATATTTCTTTAGCATGTTAATGCTTTTCTTGCCCTGGTTGTATGTCACTTTATTGAAAGTTTGCTTTTTTGATAAGATATTTTGGATTCTGATAGTTAATGATAAGAATATATACTTGTTTTCTCTTAGCTGAATGTCATTTTAATAGTGATGCTATATTTATAAGCCTAAGGAATTTTAACAGCTGGTTCTTTCAATTGTCTAAGCTAAACTCTGTTATTGGACAAATACTTTAAAACTAGGTAGGGTTCAGTGGGATTAGAATCAGCTGTGAGTTAACATAGTTTTAAAATGTTTTGTTTATAGATTTTTTTCATGGACTGTATTAGTGTTAGTAAACTTGGTATGTACGTGTATTTATGTGCGTGTCTGTCTCTCTGTCTCCCCATACACACACACACACACACACACACACACACTTATTGCTTACTGTCAAAATCATGAAAGGTTTAATTTTGTTTGTTCATATTACCAAATAACATCGGAAATTGTCATGTTGACAGTTCAGAATGTCAGTTTGGAAGGCAAAAATAGACATTCTCCATATTCTGTGCCATTCAGCATTTGAAAAAGTCTTGACAATAATAGATTTTGTTACTGTTTGCCGGGGGGAGGCAAGCCCTCCTGCACCCCCCATGTGGGGAGCTGTGCCCACACCCCCCACAGATTAGATATTCCAACTCTCAGATCGCACTACAGTGAGGAAAAAGTAATGTTTTCGATCCCCACTGTCATGCATGCTATTCACTTGTAAGCAAAGATGCTCAAAAATGCGAATGCAAGCTGTGTCTAGACGTTCAGGAGGCTTCGTAATTTCAGTTGGGGATTTTCACTTTTTGCACCATCTGAATGACAGTAAGTTAACTTTCAGGATTTTGATAGTGAAGTATATGTTTATATTTTAAATATGTAGATAGCAATTAACTGTTGGTAGGACACTTATTCAAGTCATTGACAGCTACAGGACCCCCTCCGTGAATCAGGACACCCACACTGCCTATTTGAATCTACTTCAGTCTATCAAGATATATCCCAACACCATGGTTTTGGGTGGCTTCAACTAACCCATCCACTCACTGGGGGAATTACCCGTGTGCAAACTCACTTGCCCAAAGTTTCCTCAACTTCATTAACTCCAATGCCCTGGACCAACTAATTGACACCCCCACAAGGGGTGCCAACATCCTATATCTGGTGCTTACCAATGTGGGGGACCACTGTAGCACCCCCATTGTGAGGTCTTCCCTGGTGAGGTTTGACCATAAATCAGTCTCATTTGAAGTCACTGTAACATCTGACCCACCACTAGCACCAACTAAACTAAAACATTTCTCCAAAGCAGATTATAACCTCTTAAGGTCTGGTATAAATAGCTTGATGGCACCTCCCCCCAGATGGAACTGGAAACTGTGCCAAGTTCTGCACAAATGTTTTATAGAAACACCTGGGCAATTGCATTGACATGGCCATACCTGATAGGACCAAAACAAGCTCCTCAAAGAAGAGCTAACCTGTCTGGTGGACAGCTGCCATTAACAGGCTTTTACAGTAAGAGGAACAAATTTCTGTCTAAGAATAAGAGGGAGCGAGCCTTAAACTGGAAATGCACTCTCCTCAGCTTAAACAAGCAAGACTTCTTGTGAAGTCCTCCAAAGCTAACTACAAATCCAAATTAACTTCTTCAACTAAGGACAACCATAAGGCGATATTTAGTTACATCCATAACCTAAAAGAAAAGGCCCAGATTTGTGCCGAACTGGTGACCACATGTACCGAGTCTGTGGGCATTGCTAACCTGCTAGCCAACAGGTTCTGTGAAAACTTCACTTCCCTATCCCCACCACACTTACGAAAAGACATCCCTACCACCTGTCCTCTTGGTTGTATCTCTAATGAGCAGGTTGTGAACGCTCTCTCTAAGGTCAAAAACACAGCATTCATGGGACCTGATAACATCCCAGACTGCATTCTACATGGGCTCAAATAAGAATTAGCAATGCCATTGGGTACTCTTTTCAATCATAGTCTAAGCACTGGCTTTATTTCAGCTAAATGGAAAAAGGCCACAGTTATCCCCTTGCGCAAAGGTGGTGTTTCCATTGACCTCAGTAACTATAGGCCTATTAACCTGACAAGCCTTATTTGCAAGGTCATGGAGAGAATCATCATGGACCTTATCAACAAAGATATTGGTAACGTCCAAACACTTGACCCTACTCAGTTTGGATTTGTCAAAGGGAGATCATGCTGTTAAACCTGGTGGACATCTTCAAGACAGTCACCAAGGAATTTGATGAGGGGTAATCTGTGCATACAGCCTACCTAGAATTAGCCAAGGTATTTGACACTATCCCCATGCAGGCATAATTGACAAAGTCACCCATAGGTTTCAATCTGTGTATCATTAGATGGGTCATTATCTGGCTCACTGATAGAAACCATATAGTCAAAGTAGGGGAATCCACCTCAAACTGCAGACCTGTAACCAGTGTTGTCCCACAGAGATCAGTCCTGGGACCCCTATTGTTTGGAATCTGTTTTTCAGAAGTGCAAGCTAAAACTAAAAGTCTGCGGCTGACAAAGTTTGATGGCTGCAAACTGGAAGCGGTCATAGAATCACTAAACGATGTCCACATCCTACAACAGGATCTTACATAAACAAATGGCTGGTGCCAAAGTCATGGCCTTAAACTCCATGTAAAACAATGTATGTCATTGCTTTTTAAAACAATGAGTGAGAAGGTCACTGAAAAACCAATCCGTGAAAACAAAAATGAAAACTCCATCGAAGCTAGAACTTCCACTGAGTAACCTCCCAAACCTCTTGTATCAGAGGCACATGGGATATATGCAAATGAGCCTTATGAATATCAGGTGTTTCAGCTTATTGGCCATTCTGAATGCCCATGACTTGTTTCATCATTTTAATGGACAATTTCAGGCCAGTAAAGCCAAACCCCACTAGCTTTGGATATGCATATTTCGGCCTTGTTATGATCTCGCCATCACAGCACAAGCTGAGTGTTTGACTGAGCATTAGAAACACAGGGCTGCTATACCCAGCTGATGTCCATTATCATTAGGGTCACTGCAAAAATATCTCAAACAACAAACTAAAACAATGAGTGAGAAGGTCACTGAAAAACCATTATCAGTAAAAACAAAAATGAAAACTCCAGCAAAGCTAGAACTTCCACTGAGTGACCTAATGCTTAGTCAAACACTTGTGCTGTGCTGATGAGGTTCATTTGCATATATCCCATGTGACTCTGATACAAGATGTTTGGGAGGTCACTCAGTGGAAGTTCTAGCTTGACTGGAGTTTTCATTTTTGTTTTTCACTGATTGTCTTTGCTTTTGGTAAGAGTGTTGTTTCTGCTAACTACCACATCAATAACAGCACTCTTAAATACACACACAGTGGTGAGAGACCTGGGCACACTGGTTGACAGCATCCTTACCTTTGATCACCATGTCTTCGTAGCAGTAAGGAGGGCATTCTACATTGCTCATCCAATAAATAAGGGCATTGCCTCCAGAAAAAAAGTTATAACTTCCCTGTACTCTTCCCTCATCAGGCCAGTAATTGAGTGCCGTGCCCCTTTTGGTATGTACCTTTCCAAGCACCTGCAGCATTTGGAGAGATCACAAAGGTTCTTCACAAGGAAAATTCAAGATCTTCTGCATCTGTCCTATGAGGATCGTCTGAAATCAGTGTCACTTTATTCTTTTTCATACAGACTACTCAGAGGCAGTCACTGCCTTGCATATGAGGCAATCTTTGACCCTGCTTTATTGGAAATGCCAACCGTAAGTCAAATGGTACACAGGTTACTCACTCTAATGGCCTTAACCTGGTATGTGACATTCATAGAACCTGCTGAAGGGACAGAAATTACCACACCTTTGGAAAATACTCCTGCTTCATGTCAAGCAGAGCACCTCATTGGCCCTCTTCAAACACAATTTGGACGATTATATGGGTGACTGTAAATTCACCTCAGGAGTTCTACCAATGTCCCTCTTGGACAGAGGTGATAGGTGCTGATTGTGGAAATAAGGTTAAAACTTGGCAAGGCTTGTAAAGGCCCTGGGGTCATTGGCCTATAAACCTCTTATGATTCCTATGATTTTATGTATAGATAAGGTACTAGGCTATCTGCCCGAGGGCATTTATAAGCCTAGCCAGGGTGCATCAGCTTTCGCCGCCCCATTGATTAACTGAGCCTCTGTCAAGAAGAGCCAATGAAGTGATCCCAGGGGTGTATTTTCTGTTACCCATCCGCTCGTCAAGGTTTTTATTGAAGAGCGTTAGTGAGGGGCTCTGCCTAATGTAGTTAGGAATTTTGTTCCAAAGCATGGGGGAGTCTTTGTGGCAGGAATCTATCCCTCCAGCATGTTATATTTATTGATTGTTGTGGCGAGATTTAGCTCACTAGAGCGAGTGGCTCGCAGTGACTTGGATTTCTTTAGGTGGAGTATGTCCATCAATTCTGAGTTGGACATGGCTTTGTAAGTCAGGCAGAGATCACCTCTGAGTAAGCGATATGCCACTGAGCACAGCCAGAGTTTTTCCAATCGGGCTGCATAGGACATATGTTTGAGGCCAGTAATTCTCTTGGTGAGGTACTTTTGTGGTCTTTCCAGCTTTTGGAAGTGTCTTGAGGTACAACCCAAATGGGGCATTGTATTCTATGATGGATCTGATGAATGATGAGTAGAGGGGCACTATAACCTCTCTATTTCTAAATGCAAACCCTTTAGTAATTAGATGGGCTACATAGAAGTATTTCCTTACTACCCTGGCAATATGATTGTCAAAGGAGAGATTACTATCTACCTGGGTCCCCAGATCTATTATTACCTCTTCTGTATTATGGGGGCTGTCACCTATGTGGTAATTCATGGGTTTTTTGTTTTTCCCAAACGGGATGACTATGCATTTTTTGGCATTTAGCTTGAGACCATGACTTTGACACCAGGTGTCCGTCTCAGTAAGGCCCTTTTGGAGAATGTCCGTGTCAGCCAGAGTCAATTATGGCTCCCAGTTTGCAGTCATCGGCGAACCTGGTTAGCCATAGTCCTCCTGTGTTTGCCTGTACTTCTGAGAAGTATATGCTGAACAGTAAGGGTCCCAGGACCGAGTGTTGTGGGACACCACTTGTGACTGGTTTAGAGTCGGACCTGGAGCCCACTATTCTTACCGTGTGAGTTCTGTCTGTAAGCCAGTTGGCCGTATATGTTCAGGCTGGTGAGTTTTTCTATAATTCCCATGTGGGGAATGGTGTCAAAAGCCTTGGCGAGGTCAAGGTAGGCTGTGTGGACCACTTTCCCCTCATCTATGGCCTTGGTGACGGTCACGAAGAAGTCAACCAGGTTTAGTAGGCATGATCTGCCCTTAAAGCCGAACTGGGTCGAGTCAACTGTTTGGAGGTTCCCAATGTCTTTGTTAACGAGTTCCATGATGATGCGCTCCATAGCCTTGCAGACCAGGCTAGTCAGGCTTATGGGGCGATAGTTCCTAGAGTCAGTTGTGGCCCTTCCTTTGTGGAGTGGAATAACCGTTGCTGTGCACCATTCTATGGGCACATAGCCTGTGGAGAAGCTAAGGTTGAACAGTGTGTTTAGGTGGGGGGTTAGTTTGTCCTGTAGTTCATGCAAGACGCAGCCTGGGACACCATCTGTGCTTTTGGCTTTTGAAAGGTCTGTTTTCACCTGTGCATCTGATTTCCAGGACACTACACTTTTCCGGTATTGTTGTGCACCCTTTTGGGGGTGAGAAGGGAGTGAAGCTTGCATTGACTCTATCTGCCAGGATGTTGACAATATCAGTAGGTTCAGTATATTTTGTGCTATTTTGCACTAGCTCAGAGCATATCTGTGAGTTGCCACTTAGATTCTTGAGATAGCTAAAGAAGGCTTTGTGGTTATCTTTCGAATCCTTGGCTATTTTTCTTTTGAAGTTTGCCTTGGATGATTTTATGAGGGACCTTAGTTTCTTATTGATACTGATCAGGGATGTCTTTCCTCCTTGGGATTTGCTTTTTTTTCTGAACTAGTTTCCTCCTATTGTATAGCCTGTTTATGGCAGGGGTCCACCAGACTGGTTTCCTTCTCTTAGGAGACTGAGTCTTGGTTTTGCTAAGGATAGCACGATCCATGCGTCCTTGTAGGTGCTCATAGAGTGCATTTGTAAAGGTTCCTGCATCTTGGACACTGTTATCCTTTAGCATGGGGGCTGTGAAACCTACCACCTCTGTTTTAAGTAAGGTGAAGTTTGCTATAGAAATGTTTTTCACTGTGGTTCCCTTGGTTGGGGGTGGTGGTGTGGTGTGGACATCCAGCATGAACAATGACAGTCATATTTGTACTTGTTCTGGAATGACCTGAGTTGCTTGTGTTATGTGGCGGATTCTGGCTGCCGACAGACAGCTAACAGTAACCTTCTTCTTGTCCAGCCTAGTGAGTGGGAACGTCAGTGTGCCTGATTATAGAGTCGCCTATTACTAGTGTGGACATCCAGTGATGGGTTGACCTCTGGTGTGAACACCTGTTGCCCATGTTGGTGATGACCAGGTCCAATATGTTTTCACCTCTGGTAGGGGAGTTTACCAGTTGATCCAGGGCATTTGAGTTGATAAATTCCAGGACGCTCTGGACCTGGGAGTTTGTACTTGAGTAGTTTTCCCAGTTAATGGTAGGGTAATTGAAATCACCCAATATCAGGGTGTTTGGTAGGACCTTCATGTTTTCCAGTGTCTCCAGGAAGGCAGTGTGGTGGTCCTGGGTCATGGAGGGTGATTTGTAGCAGGCCATAATTTGCATTGCCAATTTGCCTGATGTTAGTTGTACATGGATGATCTCAGAGGTATCATGCTGCGCCACTAACCTGGAGATGTAGGTATCCTTGATGAATATGGATAACACCCCCTCCTTTTGTGTTTTGGTCCATGTTCTGTGGCCGAAATGTGTGGTATGAGTTGTAGCCCGGTAGTGCTGGGGTGCTCTTTGGAGCTTTGAACCAGATTTCAGTTACTGCACAGATATCGACGTTCTGCATACTGAGGAGTGCTTCGAGTGTGTGCATTTCGAGATTTAAACTCCTGGCGTTGAGTAGCATAACCCTAATTTTTTTTATTTGTGCTGTTTATGGAAGTGGGTTTGACTTTTGAGCCTTGCCTAAAAAAGGCACTATGGATTAGTGCTCAAGTTATACATACAAAGCTAGATTCAGCAGGCCTGAATCTAGTTTATGCGACAGAAACAAGGCACACCAATTTCAGTAAGAAACCGTTCACATGCAGGCATTATAAGCCTCTAACCAGAAATTCCCAGCTCAGAAGGGCAGACTCCAGCCTCTCCTCCCACAAGAGTGCAGACCACAAACCTTCTTAATGTAAAATGACTGGCTGAAGCCCAAGTACTTAAACCAGAACTAATACACTTTTAGAATAACAGACACTGAGCTTTCAGTCAGCAGTTCCCAACTTAGGGGGATGTAAGCTACCTGTCCTGCCACAACAGTGCAGACCACAAACCTTCTTAATGTAAAACAACTGGTTTGAAGCCCAAGTGCTTAAACCAAAAGGCTTAGAATGATAATTACACCGAGCAGTAATAAATACAATTGAGTACTTTTAAGATGACGCAAAAGCAAAATAAAGTAGGAAGAAACACAATACCATAAAGGTAGATGAATAAAGTGCAATATATTTTTTTCTTTTTTGAATGAACAAGTGAGATGGGCCCAGGAGGAGTATCCAAATGCAAATTTACAAGAGGGGCGGGCAGTTTCAAAGCCACCAAGATTAACACCAAAGCAAAAGCAGGGAGGGTAGGTGGGGGAACTGACTGAAAAAACAGAGCCACAACTTCCAGCTAGATAGTATTCAATGTGACATAAATAAATCAATTTAAATGCTGTACTATTTGAAAAAAGTGCAGATAAAGATTTACTTAAATTACATAAGTAATTTAAGTAATTTACTTGTTTGTGTCTTTCGGCTTTTCCCGGTTAGGGGTTGCCACAGCGGAACTCTGGTCCGCTAATGATTGGCAGTAGAGTTTTACATGCTGGCTTGCCGGGCCTAACGCACAACCTTCAACAAAGGAACAATTTAAGTAATTTACTTAAATTACTTAAATATATATATATATAGCTTAATTTAAGTGATTGCCGTTTCAGAACTTCAAATTTCATATAGCCGAAACCATATGATCGAAGTTTTAAAGTTTCGAACACTTAAACGGAGATCTCCATACAGAGCGGAATGGGGATATTCCCTTTTCCTACCCGTAGTGCGATCTCAGAGTTGGTTTATTTTAATAGTAGGGGGTGCAGGGGGTCTGTTCCCCTGCATAAATGTGTATTAATTTGTTTTTGTTTTTTTTTTTGTTTTTTTTGAATGTTCAAAGTTTTGAAACTTCGATCATATGGTCCCGGCCATTTGACATTCGAAGTTTTGAAATTTTGATCTATATATGTATATGTTTGTATGTATATATATATATATATATATATATATATATATATATATGTATGTATGTATAGATCTATATAGATATATAATGTGTGTGTGTATGTGTGGGTATATGTGTGGGTATATATATATATATATATATATATATATATATATATATATATATATATATATTTATTTTTATTTATTTTACATTTGTTTACCAGGAAAGTCCGACTGGATATATGTCCATATTCAGCAGAGGCCTGGGGAGAAATGCTCCAGAAAGCAGAGTACAAATACATTAGGAACGACAGAAACATTTTGAGATAAGTATATGTAGTTTTCAGTAGGGTTACTAACTTAGATAAAACATAGACCACATCAAAATCATGCGGCTTCAGTTTCAGACAGTAATACACGCAGTCATGGGCTAAGTCCAATCAAGAATTCATACACTTATTGGAGTATACGAGTGAAACGCTTATGGGGAGTTTGCAGGAACAGCGGGTGATGTTTAGTTGGGGTTTAAGCCGGGACATTGCCAATGCTGTTGGAAGTGTAGTTTGAGGCTTTTTTTGAACTGGGTTAAGGAGGATTGGCGAGTAAGTTCGGCAGGTAACATATTCCAAGTTTTGCCTACTGATTTGGCAAATAGAGAGTCCCCAGACACATTTATGCTCTTAGTTGTTTGTACCAGCAGTTTGTCAGCAGAGCGTAGTGACCTCAGGTTGCTGTATGGTTTGATGATCTTATTTAGTGCTGGTGTTTTTTCAGGTTGATATAGTATTTTGTGGGTTATCAGTTGGTTGTATCAGAGAAGACTGGGCCACTCCAGCCATCCCAGTTGAGTTTTGTTGATACAATAGTGTGTCCTAGAGGTAGCACCTGTAGCAAATCTAGGAATATGGTTGTAACAACTAGCAAGGTTGGTAAGAGTGGCTTGGTTCAGGTTAGTGAAGTGGGGGGAGGCATAGAAGAGGGTAGAATGTAGGTGGGACCGAGCGATAGTGGTTCTTGCAAAAGGAGTGAGGAAGGGTTTGATCCTGTATAGTGAGCCCAATGTTTTGTTGACAGATTTGATGGTTTGATTGACATGGATGTCATATTTTAGGGCGTTATCGACTGTGACGCCCAAGAGTTTTGTGTGAGTATCTGGGGATATAATTGTGCCATTGTTGGAACTTATAGTAAAGAATGGTGAGGAGGATTTGCCGGTGTGGGAAAAGATGAGCAGTTTAGTTTTGTTGGGGTTTAATAGAAGCTGACGGTTTGTAAACCATTTTTTCTACATCATTGAAAGTGTTTTGGGTTAGGGTTATAAGATCAGTTGAGGAGGAGGCGGTACATATTAAAATAGGGCCATCTGCGTATTGGATGCATGTGGCCTTGGGAGTGATGGTGTGTAGGTCATTGATAAAGACTGAGAAGAGTAATGGTCCTAGTATGGATCCTTGGGGGAATACTTAGAGTAATGAGTAGACATGTGGATAGGGTATTCTGCCATAAAATTGCTTGTTGTCTATCAGACAGGTAAGGTTGGAACCATTTAATAGAGCTACTTATTCAATGAAAGTTCCTTCAGGGTACGGAGAAGCAGTTGGTGACTGACCATATCAAAGGCCTTGGAGAGATGTAGGAAGAGAGCAGAGGTAAGTTTGTTATTGTTTCGGTTGATGTTGGTAGAGTTAGAGAAGGATAGGAGGGCTGATGTGGTGCTGTGGTGTGGCCTAAAACCATGCTGAGAGTTGGCCAGTAGTTTATTTTGGGTGAGATAGTGCATTAATTGGTTGTGGATGCACTTTTCCATAATTCTGGCCAGTGGTGATAGTATGGCTATTCGTCGGAAGTTTGAGAGGTCAAAAGAATTTCCTCCTTTATGAAGGTGAATGACATAGGAAACCTTCCAGAGAGAGGTTATAGTGCGTTCTGTCAAGGTGCGGTTTATTATGATCGAGACAGGGTATGCAATGGCATCTGCCCCTTTTTGTAAATATTCTGGTGGGAGGTGATCAGCTGTCAGCATAGTGAGCTTTAGTTTGTTAATTAGAGATCGGATGGTGGATGTAGATACAGGTTGGATGGTGGATGTAGATACAGGTTGGGAGGTGAAAGGGGGGGTAGTGATTGTGGAAGAGTTTTGAAAGGAGCTGGTAGGGGGTTGTTGGCTAGCTAGTGATTGGATGATTTTGGTAAAAAAAATTGTTAATGATGATAGCAGTTTCCTCTGGAGTTTTAAGGTCAAAAGTTGAGGAGGTGGGGGTTGAGGTTTGGCCCATGCTTTATTTCTTGCTATGATTTTGGTTTTGGTTACTTTAGAGAGTCAGGGGGAAGTCTTAGTTTTGGCTCTGAAGGTGCAGATAGGAGCGTGGGAATCTAGAATGGAGAGGAATTTAGAATTCAAGTAGGTTACAGCATCATCTAGTGGAAGTTCTTTAAGTATGGCCCAATGCATGCTCTGAGTTCATTCTGAAAGTCAGTGAAGTTGAAGTTCTTGTTGATGTTCTTCGTGTTTTACTGTTGCAGTCATTACATTTGGGTAATCTGCTGGCAGGTTGCCCTCAGTCGGCCTGATTAACAAGGTCTTGGATCCTGCGTCAGTTGCTGTCCCTTCTTCCATGACGTCAGATCGTCAGGGGTGCAAATCATGCAGCCGATGCCATTACATCAGTCTTTTTTGCTGCGCTGTGCCCGAAGCAGAAGCAGTTTGCAAGCGCTGGTCGGCCAACTCCTGAAAGATTTCGAGTTTTAGATCCGAAGTCTACAACTAAAAAGCTAAGTACCCCATTGGGGAAACTTTTTCTTGTTCTTTACCGATGTCAGTAAAAGTTAATAATTGCATTACTTGTGGGAAGCAAATACCTCCTAAGGATTTCCATTTGTACTGTATTCTTTGCCTAGGCCCTGACCACAACGTACCTTGCTGTCGGTTCTGTGCTTCATTTAATCTACGCACTATCACACGTCAGTACATTTTTGCTTCTAAATATTTTGGCTCCCGCTTTAATTATCCAGAAATGTTGTCAGTTAGCAATCCGACTACCGGAATACCTAAAAAACGCAAAGAAAAAGACAGAGACAAGCTGTTGAGGTCCAAAACTTCCGACGACGCTTCTCGTAAGCCAGTCGCCAGTTCGCCGGTATTCAGTGAGGCGCTTTCTCAGCCCCTGATACCTGCTACGTCTGATTCACAGGCCTCTACTGAGACCCATTCGGAGTCCGGTATGCCGCGAAATGCTTCAATTATGGAACCCGCAGATGTCTCTACCTTGGATGGGTCCTGAGCCGTTGTGTAGGCACCAGCTTCTGAGGGTGTTTTCAAGCCTACAGATTTGTATATTAGAGCGACACCATCTTCAGAACTAAAGCCAAAATCTCTACCTATGTCTAAAAAACCGATGCCTAGGCCAGATGTGCAGGCCCCTATGCCTAAAAAACAAATTATCAAAATGGCTGAAGATTTAATTACTCTATTCAGGGGTAGCCAACCCCCCCCCCTTTTCTAAGAGGCCTAGGCAAGATATTGACTATGAATCTTCTGTCTCTTCTAAGGAACAGAAATTGTCTATACCTACTTATGAGGACTCTGATGCAGAATATTCCATTCCTTCTGCTTCTCCCCCTGAGGATTTTTCTTTTGGGGAAACTTTACATACCTTAAGGGAACATTTCCACTGGGAAAGTCAGGATTTTTCTACATCTCAAAAGAGACTTGGGGATTTTCTTCTTCCTCAGCGTAGGCCTTTGGCTATACCTCCTGTTCTAGACATTGTTGATGTTTTTTCATAATCTAGTATGGCTCCTGATTCTCTGCCTCCGGCTCCTTGTACGCCAGACAGATACTACAAGGTTCCTGACTCCCACAAATTCCTTTTCAAAAATCTTATTGCAGATCCTGAAACCATTTCTCAGGGTCCCGAGGACATTAAGGCTTCTACTGCTAAAAATCCTACCCCTTCTGATAGAGAGATTCCAGGGTGCTGGATAGATGGGGTAAGAAGGTTTACACTTCTGCAACCTTGGCAATCAGGGTTTTAAACTGTCAATTTCATATGCTAAAATATCAGCAGCATGTCATGGGACTGCTTAAACAGAAAATGATGTTGATTTCTGACTGTGGAAAATAAAGATTTACATCATTTATTTATTTATCTATTTATATTTATCTATTGCATTCAGCTGAACAACATACTTTGCGATGTGGTTTTGATTGGAGGCCTCTTGCAGGGCTGCTGTAACTAGGTCTGTGCTAAGAAGGCATGCTTGGTTGAAAGAGCAACCTCTGCCTGATCATGTTAAAGCAAAACTGTTGGATGCTCCTTTACAAGAGGACTGTCTCTTTGGTAATAAGGCTGAAGAAGTTCTAAAAAAGATGGAAGATAAAGCTAAATCTATGCAAACTGTGAAAGATTTCTTAAAAGTGCAAGCTCCAAGATTTAGTAGGGACTGGCCTACTAAGAACTGGTCCTTTCCAGTTCCTTCGAGAGCCACTCAGGTCAAACCCAGACATTCCAAAGGCACCAGGCTTCAGTCCCAAGGGACTTTCAGAACAAAACAATGCGGTGCCTCCTCTTCCAAATCTGGAAGCAACAAGACACCTCCCTATGGTAAGTAGTCTCAGTGACTTCCCTTTACACTTACCAAGCACTTATCTTTTAGCCACCCCTTTGGGGGAACTGGCTCTTCATGCAAAAAACTGGCAACTTATAACCCAGGACAAATGGGTATTAAATATAGTATCCCAGGGATACAGATTTCATTTCCACACATTGCCATTTCCAAACGGATGGCCAGACCTGCCCCCAAATCAGTGGGCAGAGGCCCAGAAACAAGTACTTTCCCTCATGAGCATGGGTGCTATTCAGCTAGTACCAGAAGAGGAAAAGGGACAAGGTTTCTATTCAAGACTTTTCCTGGTACCCAGAAAAGACCAATCATGGCGTCCAATTCTGGACTTATCTACTCTAAACACCTTTCTGGACATCCCAAAATTCAAGATGCTGACTCTTCACCAGTTACTTCCTATGCTAGGCAAAGATGCCTGGTTGGCAACTCTAGATTTAAAAGAGGCTTACCTGCATATCCCAATCAGGGAATCTTGCAGAAGATACCTCCACTTCAAAGTAGGATACTTGCATTATCAGTTCTCTGCACTGCCTTTTGGCTTATCTACTGTGCCCAGGGTCTTTACAAAGTGCCTGGCTCCAGTAATTGCATTTTGCAGGCAAAGAAATATTCAAATATATTCATACCTGGATGGTTGTCTAATTCAGGCAGAAAACAAGGACATTCTTCTAAAACATCTGGCATTTGAAAAAAGGGTTCTAACTTGTCTAGGGTACACTATAAACGAAAAGAAATCACAACTGGTACCCTCTCAAAAAATTACATTCCTGGGTGCAAGCTTGAATACAGCTGCCCAGATGGCTTTCCTTACGCCAGAGAAGCAAATTCATTTGGTGACTTACTTCATACAGGTGGCCACAAAAATCCTGCTTTCTGCAAGGCAAATACTGCAAGCCTTGGGGTTCATGGCCTCCTGCATTCTTCTAATTCCATATGCAAGACTGCATGTGAGGAAACTTCAGTGGTATTTAAAAAGTCTATGGAGTCAGCATTGTCACAATCTGGAAACAATGAATTCCTACCATACCTTGCCTGCGCCTACAGTTCCCATGGTGAGCAGAGGCCTGCCACCAGAATAAGGGACTGCCATTCACACCACCCCCCTGCCGCCCAAACTTTAACTACAGATGCATCAGACTATGCATGGGGTGCTCATCTTGCAGGAAAGTGCCTTCAGGGAAAATGGAGCCCAAATCAAATGCACCTTCACATAAATCAAAAAGAAATGCTAGCTGTACAGAATGCACAGACAGCCTTCAAGGGCTGCCTTCATCCAGGGCAATTACTGATAAAGACGGACAAATGCCACAGTTATGTGGTACATAAACAGGCAGGGGGATGCACACTCCTACCCCCTTTGCAGACTAGCCATGGCATTGTGGAACACAGCCTTGAGCTATCAAGTACAACTACAAGCTCAATTCCTGCCAGGAAAGCTGAATACTCTGGCAGACGAACTAAGCAGAAATCTCATGGACCCACACGAATGGAAACTGGAACCACGGATTTTCAACATGTTGACACACAAATGGGGGAGCCCAGACATAGATCTTTTTGCCTCACCCCAGAACTATCAGTTGGACAAATTCTGCACAAGAACTCATCACAAAAAAGCCTGGAAAGTGGATGCTCTGTCCTTCGGCTGGAAAAACCTATCAGTCTATGCCTTTCCCCCTCTGCCTCTGCTCTCCAAAGTTCTACTAAAAGTCAAACAGGACAAACCAAAAATGATTTTGATTGCTCCAGACTGGCCTCGCCAACACTGTTACCCACTCCTGCACAGTGTGTCACACCTTCCACCGTGGCACTTGCCTCAGGCACCTTACTTACTGTCTCAGCAGAACAACCAAACTCTGCACACTCAGCTCCAAACTTTGAATCTTGCAGCATGGCTAATCACCTAAATTCACCCATAGCATCCCTCAGTAAACCTGTGATGGATGTCTTTTTGGAGGCGAGAAGACCTAGTACTAGAAAATCTTATGCTGACAAATGGAAAAGATTATGTGCCTGGAATCAATCTCAAGGGATAAGCACAGCAGTGCCCAACATTCCTCGGATTTTGCAATACTTAACTGAGATGCTTCACAAGGGCCTGTCCTTTTCTTCCATAAAAATCCATGCCTCAGCCATTTCAGCTCATTACAACACAGAACCTCCCCTCTTTTCACATCCTCTGCTAAAGCAGTATTTCAGAGGGGCCAAAAACTTAAGACCACCCAGGAGAGCTCCAACCCCTGCCTGGGACCTTAATTTTGTATTGGAGAAACTCATTCTCCCTCCTTTCGAGCCAGCTGCTACTGCAAACTTAAAATGTCTCTCCTGGAAAACAGCTTTCCTTTTAGCAGTCACTTCAGCTAGAAGGATTTCCGAATTACAGGCTCTTAATGGCAGTGGAGCTTTTCATCATTTTTCATACGGACAGGGTATCTCTCAGAATCAACCCATCCTTCATGCCTAAGGTGATATCCAGTGTGGCTCTTAATCAGACCATTCATTTGCCAACTTTCTTTCCCCAATCCACAGAATAAGGGGGAGCAGGTTCTTCATTCATTAGATGTACACAGACAACTTAGATTTTACTTAAACAGGACTAAATCTCAAAGAAAATCTGAACAACTGCTGGTAGCATTTGCTACAGGGGCAGAGGGAAAGGCTATTTCAAAGCAAACCATTTCCAAATGGATAAGCCATTGTATTCGTTTCTGCTATAAGCACCATGGAAAAACTATCCCCCAGGGGATCAGGTCCTATTCCACCAGGGCTGCATCTACTTCAACAGCCTTTCTCAGAGGTGTTCCTACCAGGGATATTCTAGAAGCTGCTACCTGGAGCTCAGTTCATACTTTCACCAAACATTACCATTTACCACTTTTCTCTAAATCCAGAGCTGGCCTTGCCACTGCTGTCCTGTAGGGCCTTATAGCTGGTCCTAATGCTGTATAATTCCCTCCACCCAACCATAGCTTTGGGAATCTACCCAAATGTAATGACTGCAACAGTGAATACACTCGGAATATCTACATTTATGGTAAGTGTACACAACTGTACTTTTCTGATAGATTTATGTAGAACTTGGTGGTGGTTATCTACTTTATGCTTAATGATGTAGGTGAGTAGGTGGTCACTTATATCATCTGGGGGTACCTGTGTTATACAGGTCTGGGTGATTGTTGATAAGAATCCAGTCCAGTATACTGCCTTTGTAGTTGGATTTATTTATTCTGATGGGTAAGGATATACGTTGGGTATAACCATGAAGGTTTATATGGGTGGAGGGAGATTCAGAGGAGCAATTGTTCCAGTCAGTATTAAAGTCTCCCAACACCATAGTTTCATGGGGGTACATGTTGGAAAGCCGTTGGAGGAAGTCTTCTAGGGTATTTTCATTGTTGCCAGGGGGGGGGGGGGGTATAAATTCAGGCAATAAATATAGATTTACTTTTGTTAAGCTGTAGTTTGCTTACTAGGGCTTCTGCATTATTGAACAAGGGGGGTTGTTGTGGGGCTAGTGTGACATCTTGCTACTCCTCCACCTTTCCTGGTGTTACGGTCTAGTCTAAATATGTTGTATCCTATTGGCATAACCTCATCATTTTTAGTTCCTGGTTTTAGCCAGGTTTCTGTAAGTCATAGCACATCAGGTGTGTAGGTGGCTAGAAGGGCATGAAGATTATGGACCTTGTTGTTAATACTCCTGATGTTTAGGTGATAGGTCAGGGGAGAGTTAGGGGACCTTGAATTTGACCCTATGTTGAAGGTGGTAGTGGGCTGGGAGCTTGTGGGACAGGTGGGTCCAGGGTTAGGGTGGATGTCTCCATCCCTCATCAGAGTAAATTGTACAGTTATTATTAGTTTCAGAGCTTTACTCCTTATTTTATGATAATATCTAGTTTTGGGGGAGATGGACTGTGGTCTAGTTAGTTGTGGTTGTTAAAAGTGGAGAGGATAGGTTTGTAATGAGCTAGGGGTTGGTCTAATTCACTCAAGGTGGGAGCAGAGATGGTATCAGGTATGGGATGGTGAAAGCTAAGATAGGGCTGTTTTTCATAGATGGTGAGGAGATGTAGCCCAGGCAATATAACTGAGAAGGAACATGATTGGTCTCATCTTGATAGTAGTGGTACTTGGTAAGGAATGTGGGTGGAAAATTACGAGGGTTGTTGGCAGGAAGGGGTGGTATATGGGGGGGCGGAGTATGGAGGTGTGAGTTATCTGTGATAGGTTGTTGGAGGAGGCATGGTTTATTGGCCTTAAATTTAGCACTAGTGGTGGCAGGTGGAATTTGGGGGCAGGGTGGGCACGGAGCGAGCCCGAGCGAAGCGGGACTATACTAAGCTACAAGGATTTCCAGGGTCTGTGAGTAGGCAGGCTTAAAGAATACAACTTTACAGTGATTTTACTCAGTTCTTTTTAAAGTGAGCTCTAATTTACCCAATTTTACTCAGTCCTTTTGAAAGTGAGCTGTATTTTACTCAATATTGTATTGAACAAAGTTTGTAGTTTAGCCAGACAATTTTACTGACTGTTGGGAGTAAGCATGCTTTTAACCTGAATTTTGTACAGATATTGTAGTTTAGCCAGACAAATTTACTGACTGTTGGGTGTAAGCAAACTTTTAACCTGAATTTAGTACAGATATTTGTTATTTCTTTAGCAACTATGAGATAAAGTAAGCAGGGGGAAACATGTTGTACAAGGCTGTATGTGCTTTAGAATGCTTATTTTATTACATTACAGCAGCTTGACTAGGGGGTCTAAGATTATTAAGCTGTCTTTTACTGTGGACCCTAGGCTAGACCCAGTTCAGACACGCAATCTATTAGCACAACAGTTACACTTAAGATATAGACCTTGCAGTCCTTTTCCTTAGTGAGGGACAGTGCAGGAATGTTTTTATTTTAGTTTTCAGGATGGCAGTTTCTTTTCAGCACAGATTGAGCCATTTGAGGTAAGGGCAGGTGGGGTGAGTGGAAAGACTTGGTAAGGTACATAGTCAGTGCATGGATTCTATGTGGAACATAGCTAACATAACAGCATGCAAACAGTATTATACATTCAGGCAGGGTATTCATTAATATTTGTAGTACCACAGCTTCTGCATTTCTCTATATTCAATTGCAACTATCAGTCAGAGCAGTAGTTTACAGCACAGGCAAGTTCAATAAATTTTACACAGCTTTTCCTATGTGGTTTTATGCTATCAGTAGTTACAGCATTAAGGCAGTACAGCTAAATCCACTTGCTAAATGTTAGGAAACACTTCTGTTCATGATTCATGAACCAGCATAATAGTATATCACAGCAAACTACGTCACCAAGCTTATAAGGTTAGTAACCACATGCAGTCAATAAATATGCTTAGAAAATCACTCAAGGCTAGCAGACTTTACAGGTAATTGTATATGTGTATCAGGTACATACAGGTATGTGTATATGTATATAAAAAAATTACTTTGCTGTTTGATATAATAGTGCAGAGGAACTTTTTAGCACAGTCATAATCATTAATAAAGACTAAGGTATAAAGGATGGTTTGGGGTTAGTGGAGGGATCTAAAACTTATTTTGAAGATGATTCTTCTATACCTATTAACATATACACCGTGTCTTAGATATAAGCATTTATACTAGAACTTTGTTTCTTTGCTTAAAAGTATTAAAATGTCACTGATTAGTTCCTTTTGCTGCCATTTCCTCTTTTAAAGTAATTTATCTTATTATACTATTAGTAAAAATATTCTGGATGTTAGAAGCTGACGTTTCCTAATTTACTGGATTTTGGGGAGACTATATTGTTCTAATTAGGTTATTAACCTCAGTTTTTATAAGTTTAATGACATTTTATGATTAAAGACTGGTAGAAAGTGAAATGTTGTTATTTTATAAGTTGAGCATTTGGGAGTGGAAAAGTTCACCCTTGCATTGCTTTCTTCTTTATATAATTTTATGATGCATAAAATGTTAAGTACTGAGTGTGCATTAATTATTTGATTTATAATGTTATTTTGTTTATTTTTAGAAAGTAGTAGAAATGAATTAAGTTTTGATGGTATAGTGGATTTGTTGGTGAGTGGTTTGTATGATTATATCATCAAACTGGGATTTTTTTATTCAATGATAATGTGTATGAATGTTTTTAGAATTTAAATTTTATTGTTAGTTTTAATGTACCTGTCCATAACAAGCATTATTAGTACTTGGTTCTTATTCCTTGTACTAAACCGTTATATATTATTTTCTAAACTTTTTGAATGTCAGTTTATAAATGTGTGTCATTAAATATTAATGGTCTTAATAATCCATTGAAGAGGGGTAGTTTAAATAAATACATAATTATGCAAAACTCATATAGTTTTTTTTCACAGGAAACACATTTATTGACCAAAGATTTAGATAGATTGCTGTTAAAGGACTATATAATTCTAATGGGGTCTCATTTTATATCAAAAAGAAGAGGCACTTTTATACTTCGGAAAAATACATCACCTATGCTTAAAGTAGTGGATTCCTTTTCTGTTAAGGACAGTATTTTGGGATTGGTGGTGTAGAAATATAAAGCATTATACTTTTTGAATACCTATTTGGATATCTGGGATTGGTGCTAAAATTGCTAAGAGATATGTAGATATTTTAACGTATGTATTTTGTTGAATAAAGATGCTACTTATGGTAGAAAACCAAAATTATCCTCAGTCACTAAACATTTAGATCATTTTATTGATTTATTAAATATGTGAGATATATATGTTTTAAAATCATCAAACTCTCAGTTATACACATTTATACTTGTTTTGCACTTTAATATTGATAAAGTTACACTTCTAGTGGTGTATATGCTAAAATTGAGGAAGTGTTGATAATGTCGGGCCCTTTAACTGACCACAATGCAATTACTGTTATTCTCACTTTAAAACCCAGTAATTTGATTTATTGTCAGAGACTGCCTGCATATGTAATAAAAATAAATGGTTTTAGAGAATGTTTTTTGAATGAAGTAAATCAATTTATAGAATTTAACATTAATGGTAAAGTTACGGAAGTCATTTTATGGGATACTCTAAAAGCCTATTTATATGGCAAAATTAAAAAACACTGGTGTATATGTAAAAGGAAGGAGTAGGACAAAGAATTAAATGTTCTGCAATCTGATATAGATTAAAGTTAAATTTAAAACCTAATGATAAGACTGCAAAGTCTGAGTTGAAAACTTTGAATCAGAAGTATCAAGATACTTCATCATAAAATTTCAATAAATTTGGAAAATTTAAAACTACACTCATATTCAATAAACCCTAAAAGTTTTCATAGATAAGCTATTAGATTTCTTATCTAATGAATAAAAATCATATTAAGGAAATAACATAAACAAGGAAATACAAATTAAAATGCAACTGATTTAAAAGACATGTTTTAGAAACTGTTATGAACAATTCAATAATAATAATTTCATAATAGTAGTCAAACCGATAGCTTTCTGAAAAGATAAGATACAAGTTAAAGCACACATTAAAATTGATAAATCAAATTGATAAATCATTCTATTTTAAAGAATTAAAAGATCAACTCAGTAATCTTAAAACACAAAAGGCCCCCAGGTCTCATTGGTGTACCAAAGTTATATCTTGATAATATAGTAAAAATTGTGTTAAAATCTTTTGATGAGGTGAAATCTACTTTGAATTTCCCTCCTCCTTGGAGATATTCCCTTGTATCACCTATTTTAAAACAAGATAAAGATTATTGATTATGCTCTTCTTATCATCCCATATAATTGTTGAATGTAGATTGTAAAATATTTATATCTGTACTAGCCAAAAGATAAAAAAATGTTGCCATGCCAAGATTAGTAAATGATGACCAGACGGGTTTTATTTTGCATAGAAGAGTTCAGAGTAGTATTATTTGATTCAGTTCTTTAATGGATATAGCTGACAAAGAGCTCTCAATAATAACTTTAAACAAGGCCATCCAACTGAATCAAAAACTGTATGTCTAAAGTATTGAAAGAATATAATTTTTCCCATAGAATTTATAAGTCTTGTAACTTAATTTTGATAATTTTTTTCTCTTTTATTAAAGTAGGCTTTTTTCTGTCCAGCTCTTTTGCAGTCTTAAAAGGCACAAAACAAGGATGTCCATTGTCTCCTTTGTTTGCAATGGTTATAGAACCCTTTGCTAATTACATTAGATCTAATAATAATAAATTTCAATTGATAAAAATTATATTTGCAAAATTCATTTCTTTGCAGATGATATTTTGATAACTAGCGGTGATATTGAATCCTCAACTGGAACATATAGTTGATTCCATAGCTCATTTTTAAAAAAAGTTTCTACTTTGATGTTTAATCACAATACAACTATAACTTTACTTATAAATAAAAAGATAAATACCTTTTTAAATAACCAAGAGTTTTAGTTGAGATAATTCACAAATTAAATACTGTGGAGTTACTGTCAAGTCTAATGTTAAGGAGTCTGTATTAATGAGTTGTGATAACTTAATAGATATAGTCATCAAATTAACTACAACCTGGAATAAGTTTTTTTTACAATGGTAGACTGACTTTGATAAAAATGGTAATATTGGCAAAAGTCTTGTTATACACTGTCACTAATTATATTTCCTGCTAAAATAATTATAAAGAAAATAACCTCTATTTAATTTTTTATGATTTCCTAATAAATCAAGAATATCTTTTGAATGGAATATAAAAAGTTGGGAGGAAGGTGGTATAGGTTTCCAGAATATTGAATAAGTGCTAAATCTACCATTCTTAAAATAATAACTCTATGGTTGAATTCTTCATATCGGCCAAGCTGGAAATCATTCCATGAAAGAATATTTACTAATAATTAATATGTTGTGGAATCTCATACACAATTTGGGCTTAAATTTTGTTGGATTTTAAAGGATTTTTGTATGAATGATAGGAAATATTTAATCTCCTCTCCTTTTGCAGGTCACATTCTTCTTACTTTTAAAAGATTTATATACTAATTATATAGTAAAAGAATTATTAGATGTTATGTTGTCCCTATCTCACCTTCCTTCTTGTTGGTTGGTTCGGAGCCGATCCTTTGCTCTGACTCGGCTGCATTCTAAAGCTTGAGAGCTTCCACTGGCTCGAGGCTAGACCCTATCCCAACATGCTTAGCGAGAGTTGCCCAGATCTCGTTTGCCGCTTGAAGCTTCGGGATTCCTGACGACTGGCTCAGGCTAGGTTAATTTCTCATAAAAATTACCTTATGATAGAACAGTTTTTCATATAGCTTAGTAGAATCTGTTATGGATCTTTCCCTCTCTCTATCCCTTGTGTACTTGCAGTTTGTTGTTGAGGTAGTGGTTTTCATTTTCTTTCAGGACTACCATCTCCCTCCTTTCTATCTCACAAATCCATTTGAGTTAGAGGATTTGTCCTGCCCTACAGCCCGTGTTAGAGGGCTTTCCCCTTATTCCTTTCTTCTAGGAGCTAGCCATTTAAGTTAGACATTTCCTCGGTTGGAGGAGTTGTAATTTTACTTAGAGACTGTCCTCCTTCCATCTCTTTCCACTTAAAAAAAAAAAAAAAAAAAAAAACTTTTTGCTGTCTGTTTTTTGTCTGGTGTATCACTATATTTTCTATTTTACTATCTTGTTGTGATCCTGTTGCATTATGTGGTAAACATTTCCAAAGAAGTTGCTAAAGAATCCAAGCCTGGATTCAAGAAATGTGATTCCTGCACCCAAAGGATGTCTCTTACTGATGGTCATACCAGCTGCGTCTACTGTTTGGGAGCTGTTCAGTTGCAGGACTCTTGCTCCATTTGTCACGATTTTAGTTTTAGAGTCCTGCAGGAGTGCAAGAACAAGCTTATTTTGTGGGGATTGTTGAAAGGGCCATTTGAGGCATCTAAGGAAGGGACTTTGGCAGGAAAATCAAGTAAAGCCCCCAAATTGACATCTTCATCGGCTCGGGATTCAGAACCATCAAAGGACAAAGACAAATAGTCTAGTTCGGAGCCAGTTGCTGTCGGGTCCGGCAAGGCTTTATCTCCTTTGGTTCCATCAGTATCTTCGGAACAAACTAGAAGCCATAAAAGGTCTAGGTTCCTCTGCTTGGAACCGGTGCATTCTGTGCCACAGTCTGTGCTTCTCCAGTCTGTGGCGGACAGTCACTGATCGTCCACCCATTCCTCTCGATCATCCAGGAGCCTTTCGGATGACTATGTGGAGAGGGTGGTAAAGAGGCTTTTCAGGACTCCAGCCTTGGCAAAAATTTTATCGTGCTCAGCCCATATAGAAGTGGAGCTGTTAAACCTACCCTGTCGTCGATTCCTCCTCTGACTCGCCCAAGCTCGGAGCAGGATCGCATGGAGGTCATTGTGGTGGAACCATCGGATCCAAAGACTACGGGTCTCTCAGATCTGTCATCTGCTCTGATTACTTCGATACCACCTTCTGTCAAGGGATCTAGGGGCCGATGCTCCCTTGTCTGCTCTGGGGTGGGGAGAGAGATCAGACCCTTGTTGGATCCTACTCTCCTACTCGGAGCATCGACGCAGGTGAGTTCAGTGCCTACATTGGCCTTGGAGCCATCACTCTCTGTTCAGAGGAGATCTCCGGGCTCTTCAGAGCCGGAGACCCAATCAGGCTGGGATTGTGGTGCCTTCGAGGTGATGTCCCCTCAGACTGCTCCACCTTTGGCTCCAGCTGCTCCTTCCCCTTCCGGGCCAGTGTTCATCTTCGAACCATCCCTCCTCCCCAAGTGTAGGGAACCAATGTCCCAGGACACCCCTTTGGGTGACCCCCCCCTCTTCTGATACCTCTCCAGAGCACCCTTCAGAGGAGGTCCCTCTGAAGGGGACTTGCAAGAGGAAGCACTTGGAGTCCTTGATATTGGAGACTGACTTGGAGGACTCAGAAGGGTGCCCATGGTCACACTAAGTCTAAAATTGTGGAGCACCCCAGAACTGATGGAACCAGTTCTGCAGAGGTCCAATAAGTTCATCACTGCACTGGACGACAAAGCTTTCCTAAGTAAGGCCGTGCCAGTTGATGCTATGGTGGTTGCAGCAGCCACAAAGAAGGAATTAGCAGAAACCTCTTCTTCTGTCCATCCGCTGAACAAGGAGTTCCATATGATGGACAGATATGGGAAGTGTGTCTTTTCTTCAGCGGCCTTTACCCTTAGGACCCTGAATTATTTATCCCATTTCACCATCTCCAGAGGGATCTCCTGAAAGGGCTAGGAGGTACCCTACAGGATCCTACAGCTGTGGGAGCTACAGGTAGAACTTCTTCTCAGCTTGCGACTTTATCATCTGTAGTTAACTCCTCCATGTGGCTTACTTCCAATGAAGCCAATGGAGTGAGCAGGGCAGCAGGCACAGAAGTTGCCTTCAGAGACATTCCTGGATACGCCTTTGTTAGTTTGCGGAGCCCTTCAAGTCCTCCTTTACCAATGCCCCTTTTGATGGCTCATTGTTGTTCGGGCCCAAGGTAAAAGACTCTCACCAGGTGCAAGCAGGATGGCAAGAGACTCTTTTCCATGGGAGTATGTTTTTTCATGCTTACCAGACCTTATCCCAAAGGTCAAAAAGGTGGAACATTGTGGTTCCGGAAATCCCATGGAGCTTCGCCTGTTGCACGTGGAAGAGGGGGTCCGCAGAGTCAGGGCGACAGAGATAAGTTCTGTGGCAGGCCCTTGCAGCACTCCTGAAAGGAGGCCTGCCTGTCCACCTCTGGAAGCAGTCGGGGGCTGATTGTCACTGTACCCAAAAAGTATCACAGACGACACATGGGTACAGTCGGTAATATCCAGGGGATACAGTATTCCTTTCTCCATGCCACCTCTCCCCAGAAAACAAAAATCCATCCCAGATGTGCCACCCAATCTAAGGGAAACAAGCAACTCTAGAAGTTCAAAGGTTGCTAAAACAACAATTCATCCAAGAAGTCCTCACAGACTAAATCAAATCCAGAACTTACTCAAAGTTCTTTTAAGTGCTAAAGAAAACAGGGGACTGGAGGCCCATTCTGGATCTCAGCAGGCTCAACAAGTCTGTGAAGAAGATAAAGTTCCAGATACTGACACTGCAGTCCATACTTCACTTTCTGGAAGGGACAATTGGATGTGATCCATCGATCTCCAGGATGCTTACTACCATATCAAGATGGACATGTGATCCAGGAGATTTCTACTGTTCCGGTTGGAAGCCATTCACTACCAGTTCAGAGCTCTGCCCTTTGGCCTCACCACAGCCTCCAGGGTGTTCACCAAATCCATGGCAGTAGTCACAGCTCATCTGAGGCATCTAGGATTCTGGGTGTTTCCATATCTAGATGACTGGCTCCTTACTGCCGCCACTGTGCATCGACTAACCAAGGCAAAAGGGACACCACAATCCACCTCTGCTCTCTGCTAGGCATCACTGTGAACAACGAAAAGTCTGCCTTGTTGCCCTGTCAATGTATTACATTTATAGGGGCAGATTTAGATTCCAAAGATATGATAGCAAAATTACCTCAGGAGAGGGTGTCGACCATTCGACACCAGGTGACCATCTTAATCAAGAGGAAGAAGACTTAAGCGAGATTTGTTCTCAAAGTCCTGGGCTCAGTGGCGGCAGCAATAACACTAGTTCCCTTGGCACGCTTCCACATGAGGATATTACAGCGGCTCCCATTTGCTCAATAGTCCATGCAATATCTACCCATGTCACATGAAATTCTCATCACGGAGACCTGCAAGAAGGACCTAAAATGGTGGCTTCAGTCCACGCAGCTGACAATAGGTAGACTATTCATCCTCTACCAACCAATGGCCACAGTGACCACGGACGCTTCCCAGATAGGATGGGAGGGCATTTTCTGGGACAGACTGTTCATGGGACTTGGCAACACCACGAGTACCACTTGCACATCAACATCCTAGAGATGAGAGTGGTGCTCCTGGCATTGCAAGCACTACAGAACTCTCTACCCACAGGGACATTTGCAATTCAGATGGACAACATGTCTGTAGTGCGGTACATCAACAAACAAGGCGGAACCAGAGCCTACCCCTTGTGTTGAGAGACTCTATGGCAGTGGGCACTGTCTTCCCAACACTTTCTGATTGCTACGCACATTCTGGGGAAATCCAACATGACAGCGGACAAGCTATAAGAATAGCGGACTTTCTTTTTTTTTTTTAATATATACAATGAAAGACTGACTTTGATAAAAATGGTAATATTGGCAAAATTCTTATGTTTTACACGGTCACTAATTATATTTCCTGCTAAAATAATTATAAAGAAAGTAATCTCTATTCTATTTAATTTTTATGGTTTCCTAATAAATCAAGAATATCTTTTGAATGGTATATAAAAAGTTGGGAGGAAGTTGGTATAGGTTTCCAAAATATTGAATAAATGCTAAATCTTCCATCCTTACCATAATAACTCTGTCACTGAGGTCTTCATATCAGTAAAGCTGGAAATCATTCCATGAAAGAATATTTACTAATAATTAATATGTTGCGGAATCTCTCACACAATTTGCCTTAAATTCTATTCGATTTTAAAGGATTTTTGTATGAATGTAGGAAATATTTCATCTCCTCTCCTTTTGCAGGTCACGTTCTTCTTACTTTTAAAAGATTTCCGAACTAATTATATAGTTAAAGAATTATTAGTTTTATAATTTTCTTTGTACTTAATACTATTGGATGTTGAGAAATTTAATCAAAGTAAACTGTCAGATCTTAAAGATACTTGTTAATCCTTTTGGCACCAGTTTCTAAATGGTAATAAATTATATTCTACTGGATATCTTGTAAGACATTGTTTGGAGAAAAGATAATTGGTTGAGGATAGAGATTTGTAAAAAATATGTTGGTGATAAAATTAAAGTCTCCATGGAGTATGAAACAAAACATATTGCAAAGATTTTAGAATGTTTCTTTAAAGTCAGTAGCAATTTAAGTAACATTAAATCATATTTATCAATAGTATGTAAAATTGTAAGAGCAAATTTCATTTACTCAGATTCGACATTTTGGAATTGCTCAACTAAAATTAATAATAATGTTTTTTTTCAGATAGTGACTGAAGATTCATTTTAAACTCTGCTGGGAATTCTACATCTTCACTTTATTGGAAGATTTTTACTTGGAAGTACCTCAATAGGTTTTTTTTTAACCCCACATAAAATTGCACTAATATATAAACCATAATAAGTTTAATTTTTGGAGGTGTAATGACGTTCCTGATGCTGATTAGCGCAACTTCTTTTTGGACAGAGTTCAGAAATTTTGCCCAAGCATTGTGGTTGGATAACTGTATTATAACCAACTCTTTGCTCTTATTTAATGCCCCCAATCTTAGTTTCTTTCCCAGCTCTACAAGTGCCACCTCTTTGGTCCATATTGGCTATAGTAAGGAAAGTTGCTAAAAAATAGAAATGTTAAACTATCTTTTACTGAATTTGTTTGTTTGGCTAAGACTGTAAACGAGAACTGTTGCCATAAAAATGAGAGCTCCTAATGTCACACATTAGTATAGATCTTGCAAAAATTAAGTGATTTTACTTGAAAAGTGTGGATGGCTTAGTTTAATATATAGAGTTTTTGTTATGAAATTTTGTCAGAAGTTAATATATTGTTATGTTTTTATAAGTTTTGTTTGTTTAAAAATGTAATGTGAAGATTTATGAAAAAACACAGTTGCTTAACAGCAGTCTTTCTAAACTTGTGCATATTATTGAAGTAGTCCCGTATTTCTCTTTAGCACTGTGCAGTTGCACTTCATGTTCTATGACATTTTTCCTATTCTACAGTGCTTTAACCTTTGTCAGTCCCTCTAAATAATTCTTGTTTCTTAACTGCATGTCTTTTTCTTTTATTTCTATCCTATTTTTAAACTCCACTTTCATTTAATTCCATTCCTTAGCTATATATTCTGAAGAAATTTCAATCGTTCCTAGTAACTCCAAAATAATTTCTACTATCCATTCCTTAAATTCCTCTCTGTTTAACAGATAGGTGGGAAAGTGTCAGTGTCTCATTTTTATTTCATTGCCTTGCATTTTTAATTTAGTTGTTATTGTTGCATGATCTTGAAATAGTTATTATATATGTATCAAACCTTTCAATTAAATGCACATATTCCTGTGAAATACAATTTCTGTGTAGCCTAGCTCATTTTTTTGTGTCTTGGGGAATATGTAAACTATCTCTGATCTCCTACTACTGAATTCACATCTTCCATACCAAATATTTTCATAAAGTTCTTCAGACATCTACCCTCTTTTGTTATATTTTCCTTTCTAGGCCCTCCAGGTATATCATCACTGTTGCAAATCAAATTCCAGTCCCCACCTATAAGTAACATTCCATGCTGAAAGCCGATTATTTCTCTCAGAATTTTCTCAAGCTACATTGAAGCAGTGTTAGGTGGAATATAAATACAAGCCAGCATAATCCTCCTTCCTTAACAGTAGTGCCCCTTACTACTACAAATCTATCATTATCTTTTTCTCTGTGTTATATCATTATTGGAGCTCCTCCAGCAGTTAGTACAAGTACTACCCCTTTCCTTTGTCACAGATATTCCACTGAATAACCATCCTAAAATCCTTTCTTTGTGAAATTCATATGCTCACATCTTTCCAGTTCTCTCTCTTGTAACATAACTATTTGCACTTTGCGTATTTTTAATATAGTTTGCTACTTTTTGTATATACCTGTGAGACCACTCACATTCATGGATGATATAGAAAGTTTTGCCATTATGATAATAAGTTATTCCCAGCTGTTATGTATAACTGCTTTTTACATGTCTAGTTTAAGCTTTTATGTTGCATGCACACAGTAATATTTGGCAGATTGATCGTTTTAGTTGTTTCTTATCATATCCATTTGAAACTGATGTCCTGCCACCTCTGGGCCAGTGATCAAGTAGCTTCAATCCTCACCACTGGTACCAGTAGCGGATGTTCACTGACAGGATAACAGGTACATACACAGTGTCTCCAGATGCAGCTCTCTGCATCAAGCATGGTTTCCTTTAAGAGCACTTGGGGAACACAGTCAGTCCAGGACTGGTTTCTCCCTCTTTCTCCAGATCCCCAGTAAGACTTTCTACTGGCACAGCTATAGAGTTGAGATCTCAGCTGAGTGTTCAAACCAAGACCTCCAGCACCCTGTCTGTCCAACCAGTGCTTTGTGTCCCTGCCCAAGTAGTTGACTCACACAATTGTTTGAGGTTTGATTTACACACACACAGAACACCGCACACACCTGGGAAAAGCTGTCACAGATTTGCTAGCTCTGTTTCCTTCCGCCCAGAGTATAAGGTAGTTATGATTGCCACCAGACACTCCTGACAGTTACCTTAAGGGTTTTCCAAGGGCACCCAATATACTGAGTGAAATTAATATTACTACAAATGGTAGTTTGACCAAGAGAAAGGCCATTGAGTGGCACACACAGTGTTACCAAATAAACATGCAAATACTATCAAAACTTAAATATCTCTACAAAGATCAGCCACAATGAAAGGTTTAAATATATTTAATAATAAGTAATAAAAGAACAAGAAAAATATTATGTGTATATTCACAGTGACATCAGAGTTCAAATCACAGGAAATATTCAAAATAAAATTGAAGGACAGGCTCAGACAAAGGAAAACAATATCTAAACGAAGCTTCACTATATTCCTGACTGAATCTAAGAGAATGACTGTTGCCTACTTACTTTATTAATAGAGCAAGGCAGATGATGTGGTGAATGTTCCTTCTTGTTGTCAGGCCCAAGACAGAATACAGAATGCTCAGTCTCACTAAGAAACTTCTCAAAATAATATCTAAAATATTACATCTAAAGCAGCTTGCAGAATGACATCACTGCTGGTCATCTGACTTCTAGTTTCTCATGTACCCCCCCCCCCCCCATTGCTGAAAGCTGGCAGGCTTTAGCACCTACCTGTAAAAATGCACACACAAGGGATTTTGCTCAGATGTATGTCGGGTGCTGGAAGTCATAAAACAATGTCATTCCTTCATGCTTCCAGAGTAGTAATTAGTTCACCCCAAAGACAATGCATAAAGCTTCCTAGTGCAAACTGTGTCTCTGGCTGCATTGACACCTGTGAGATAGCATCTTTATGGCCTAGCTCGTAAAGTGATTTAATTTCAGATATATTTTAAAGTTTGCTGGACTGAAGTTAACCTCCTGTCTTCCAGTTTCCTCTGTTTACCCATATACATGTAAACAGTTACAATAGTGCTTGTACATTTGTTCTCTGCAGTAGGGAACACTGTGGATACATTTCAGACGCAAACACTTTACAAATACCTGTTCAACATAACCATCTATATATATCAGTTTGACATACACATGACATATAGTTCTAATACGCTTGTAATTCAAGCATCTTGGATAAATCAGTTTGATATTCGCAAACGGCATGTAATTATTTACAAAAATTCCAGCTAGCTGTGCTGGCAGTACCTCCTATCATCACAAAGACTATGTCATGTCTTACAAGACTTTGTTTTAATGAACCCCCTCCCCCCCAAAAATTGGAACACCCCATAACCTATTAACAAAACAGAAACAAACAAAACTATATACATCTTCAAATAATGAAGTTTAACCCTCCTAATATGAACAGTTGTCTCAGATTGACTGCTACTCACAGGCTTGAATTTACCTATAATGATGGTTAGCCATGCTAAGAAGCATGGGTACAGCCTATGCTTCTACTTAGACTAAGTGCTGTCTGTTTTATCTTGTCTTTATTCCTCTCCCAGATATAGAAAACAACTTGAATGTTTTCAGAAAACATCAACTTTTAGCCATTGAAAGAAAAAAAAATCTGATTTTATTCCCCTTATTGGCTTGTCTCCATAGAAATATCAGAACCAGATACAGTTACCCTCAGATACAAGCTTCTCATGTTGCAGTGTGAACATTTATTTGTTAAAGGAAAACATTTTATTACATTCTGTGTTTTTTCATTTACTTGCTTCCACTTAAAACTTAAAACAAATAAATCACCAGCAGGACTTGTAGACCACAGATTTACTCACTAGGTTAAGCATTTTCATCAAATACAATTGACTTCATCAGAACCGTTAAAAAAGGCAGTCATATGGTTTAAATACACGACAAACACATAGGATAGGCTAAATTCTCACCAATCAATGAAAACTTGTTATGAATACATTAATATAAATTAACAATGGTGTTAAAAAACTTCTGTTAAAAAATCTTTATAAAAACCCTCTCTGCTTTTTCTTTTACGGTAGGAAGAATAGATATAAAATTGTTCAATCCTGGACACAAGTTAGCTGCTAAGCACAGTTGCCACATCAACTCTCTCTTATTTAAAGTATATTTCCAATTTCAGCCCCTAGGGTTTATATCTAACACGTCCAGGATACCAAACTTAAATCCAGTAAAGTTGGTACATACTTTACTGTGCCTGAATAGACCATTAGTTTCTTTTGCAGTCTTAATGTCATATAAATGCTCGTATATCCTGGACCTGAGAGCCCTCTGTTTTCCCAACATAAAACCCCGGGCAGTAATTACACTTGGCCAAATACACTATTTTGTTAGTGTGACAATTTCCTTTTTTAAAAAACACTGTTTCTTTATTCATATTATCAAGCTTTAAACTAACAGCTGATAATATAAATTTACATTGTGCACAACAACCACAAACTTTAGTAAATTCATTTAATTTGGGGCTGCTGTTATTCATATTACCCTCTAAAGTAAGCTTTAAGTTATGACCTACTTTAGTACAAAAAATAGGTTTTTCACCCACCGCTTGTAAAATAGCTTGGTCACCTCTGAAAATATTCCAGTTCTTATAAAGAATGTTTCTTACTTCATTGTAGTAAGAACTATATTGTATAGCAAAAGGTTAACACTTTAAGAAGCTCAATACTCCATTTGTCAAAGAGGCCTATAAATTCTTTAACCGTGTCAGTATCGTAATACAAGCTAAAGGGAAATTTAAAAGCACGTAGTCCCTGTGGAACCACCTTCAACCTAACACATTCACATGTTAAGACTAATATTGACTTAAGTCAAGCCAAGGGCCTTAATCCAGTCATTTCCATATACCAAAGTAAGAAAAAGCATATCCGTTTTACTTGTATCATGCTCTTTTTGTGCTGGCTTTCTTCTCTTTTTACATTGGTATGCCTACATGTCTTAAAAACTGATCAAGAAGTAAAAAGAAAGAAAGTTAAAAGGGCACATGTTTACTTTAATATCCCTTTTACACACAAACATATCTGAAAAAGATATCTATATTCCCCATTAAGGAAACCACCGTAAAAAATTTCTCCAAAGCCGACTTCACACTTCTTAAGACAGAAGTAGCAAACTTCACGACACCCATGATGATGGACAATAGAGGTATGACTGCTGAATCCTACACAAATGCACTTTATAAGCACTTACACGAGTGCGTGGATCATACAATCCCTAACAGAACCAAGATACTAGCCTCCAAAAAAAGGAAGCCAATCTGGTGGTCCTCTGCCATAAACAAACTCTACAACAGAAGAAAGAAACTGTTGCAAAAAAGAGTAAAATCCCATGATTGGAGGAACTCCCTGGTCAGCCTCAGTAAGAAGCTGAGATCCCTCATAAAATCCTCCAAAGTTAGTTACAAAAAAAAATCGCCACTGACTCTAAAGACAACCACAAAACATTCTATAGCTATGTCAAGAATCTCAATGGCAACACTCAGATCTGCTCTGAGTTACAGCACAATGGCACTAAATATACAGAACCAACTGATATTGCTAACATCCTGGCAGATAGGTTCAGTGCTAACTTTACCCCCCTCTCATCCCCTAAAGGGCCCATCTCTATACCAGAAGACTGCAAAGTTCCTGTAATCACGGCTGCACAGGTAAAAAACACACTCTCCAAAGCCAAGAACACAGCATCC
>NC_056745.1:458933804-459016304 GCF_019279795.1 Protopterus annectens
CTCATATTTGACTTTCACTGGTGATCTAATTTGCTTGTTGAGGCAGAGGAGGGAGATTTTCCGATCTGGAATTTGTTCCTTTTTACCCTTGGACAACAGTTTCTTCCTTTTGTTGTAAAACCTGTTGAGAGAGAATGTCTACCATACATGTTTGTGTTTCCTTGAGGAGTAGGTTTTAGTTCTGTTGGGTATGGCTGAGTCCATGCAGTTGTACAGGTGCTTGTATACTGCACTGGTGTACTGTTCAGCATAGTTGTCTGCATCCTCTGAGGAGAGCGGTGGTGTGAAGCTGCTGATACCCTCCCTTAGGAGGGTGTAGTCAGCTTTTGAAAAGTTTTTTAGGCTGGTTATGGCTGAAGAGGAGTTGGATGGGATAGAAACTTTGAGACAGACTGATGATCTGATCTCACCAGGGAAGAACATACTATGGGAGTGGTGCAGCGGTCATCTATGTTAGTGAGTCCAATATGTTATCTCCTCTTGTGCGGGATGAGACCAGCTGGTCTAGTGTGTTAAGAGTTGATGAAGTCAAGAAGTCATTGGTTGAGTGCATTAGTAGTTCACCCAGTCTATGGTGGGGTAGTTGAAGTCACCAAGGATCAGGGTGTTAGGAGGTACCTTGATGGAGTCAAGTAGGTCCAGGTAGGAGGAGTGGGTGTCCTGAGACATGGAGGGGGGGTCTGTAGCTGGCTATAACTTGGATGCATGTTTTGCCAACTGTCAGTTGTACCTAGAGTAATTCCAGTGTGTCATGCTGGTAAACCAGTCTGGAGGTGTGCCTGTCTTTATTGAAGATAGAGACTTCACCACCCTTAGTCTTTCCGACCTCATTTTGGGGTCGGAAAGTGAAGAATGAGGTATAGCCTTGTAAGGCAGGAGTGCTGTTTGTAGCCCTGAACCAAGTTTCCGTGACTGTACAGGCATCGGCATCTTCCAGTGTGAGGAGACCCTCCAGTGAGTGCATTTTCAGATTAAGGCTCCTAGCATTGAGCAGCATGACCTTCAATTTGCTATTTGACAGATCATTCATGTTGGGACATAGCCTAAATAAAAAGGCAGAGTGGGGGAGGCAAGATCCTTGGCCAAGATCCGGAACCTCAGGGGTGACAGGTGGAGGCCATCTCTGGCAAAGCATCGAGGCTTGTCAACTGTGTCATTCCAGGCAGATAGATACTGGATCCCCTTTGAAAGACACCAGAAACTAAGCCAGTTTTGAAGTCAATTATTTTTTTGTTGTTATTTTGGCATCATTCTTGGTAAAGACAGAATGCTGCTCAGGGCTAGGGTCTCACCATCCTGGAGCACATAGTCTCAGACCTCAATCATGTCTCTCTTCATATAGTCCAGGGAGGTACATCTCAAGTCATTCACACCAACATGGACAATGACATAGTCATACTTGTACCTGTTGTGGAGAAACTTAAGTGCGTGCGTGATGTGGTGGATTCTAGCGCCTGACAAACAACTGACCATGACCTTCTTGTTGAGCTTGGTGAAGGGGACACCATTGTTATGCCTTATGGGCTGCGTTGGTTTATTGTTATGCCCAATGGGCTGTGTTTTTGAGTCACTGGTGTGTTGACTACTGTGTGCGACGTAATTGGCATTTTGTGTGGAATGTTTGTGAGTGTGTTTTGGGGGTCTCTGTTATTTAGGTAAGTTTTTGTTGAGGACCCCTGCATAGGTGGGTGTGTGACTCTGTGATGTGGTGTTTGTGCTGACAATCTCCTCTTTGTCAGTAGTACTCAATGTGGTGTGAGAGCGCATGGATTCCAGCTTACTGATGTAGGTGCATCTCTCGCAAGTGGAAGAATTATGTGTTAGGAGAAGGGGACTGTCTATGAACATGAGGCAGTTGCTACACTGTCTCATTATGCCCATGTCAATCAGACTGGCAGGGGAAACTGATGGGAATTGTCCAGACATAGTGCTCTGAATACTTGGTGGACTTAGGAAGAGCAGGGTTTGTCCACAAAAACCCTAAATGTAAAATAACTGGCCTAAAGCAAAAGTGCTAAAACCAAAACTAAGATGCTTAGAATAGCATGTAAATTAATCAAGCTACTAACAAGCAGTAATAAGTGCAGAATAAGAGGACTTGGGTACTTAAGAGCACGCTGAACAGCAAACTAAGGTAGAAGACAGTTAAGAGTAAGAGCAGCTGAATAAAGTATAAATAATAATTTTTTTTTAATTGACTGTCTTATCCTTGTTGTGCCAGTCCCATTTTCACTTGGGACCTGAGGAAAAGCCCACAAAGACACTTGTTAAGAGTTTATGTATAATGCCAGATGTACACATGTAAGTCATGGAAATCAGATGCTGGTCAACAGGCATTGTGTTTGCATCTTAAGTTGTATATATTCCAAACCAAGTGCTTTAGGAGGTAAAGCAGTGTTTTGATTTTTGTTGATCATGCCGTTATATATGGACCTGCTCTTCACAGGGTAAAGTTACAATAAATAGTAGCATAAAGGTTGACACTGCTGACTTGAGAGGTGACAGTATTGTTCAGATTTGTGGTTCTAATGCTGCCATGTAAATTGGAATTGACACAGAAGTTTTCCATCAATAAGTTATCTGATACAGAGTATACCAGAATTCCTCATTTTTGATCGTTTTTGTCTGACAGTACTGTATGGCTACCAATATTTTTTGTTTGCGCACTTCGGGAAGTGGGGCATGCTTAAACTGAGATTGCAGAAACAGCACTCTGTAAGAATTGGTAGGTTAATCCTAGCAAAGGAAAAATGCTTTGTGAAGGAAATTCTCTATCTGCTTTTCCATGTCTGTTTCTCTGAAATGTAACTGTTCCTTGCATCCATTTACAGGCCATCATATTTTCTTACTTCTGTGTAGTTTACAGATAAGACTTTTAGAGTAAAATAAATAATTTATTCTCCAAGTTTGACAAGTTGGTGGTGTAAAATGTGCTCTGTCTGGAGTACAAGGAACTGATGCATTTTATGGCTTCATTTTAATAAACAGTACTCCAGTCAGTGACCTCCCCTGAGGTATGTGCCTTCGCTTTAATGCCAAGAATGTGTGCAGATGGGACATTTCCAGCTAAGTAAACTTGACAAAGCAGACTTCGTGTTGATTGGTAGTTTACCACTGAAAAGCAAATCAAGCAGCAAAACATAATGAAAAGGCTGGAGCTGTCTGTGAAGTTGTAGACAGTGTTATCAGTTATTTTCAGTCAAGTTTTAAAAAATGGGTGTGGTTTTGGAGCTTACAATTCATTTTTAAAAAATGTGTGTGCTTATCTAATGATTATAATATACTTTTTGTATCTGTTCTAACTATAGACAAGTGGCTTGTTAAAATTCCAGCTTGTTTTATCTGATGCAATAATTTGTAATCCAAAGTGTTAGGTAAACAGATTGTATACATCTCTTCTGACATTGTCTTGCACCATATCTTAAACAGAAAGGTGAAGGCTTATAGGCATACAGAAGCAGAGTTAAGAAATCTTTAAGACAGCATTTCTTTTGCTATTTTATCTTGTAACATTCTTGTTGGAAAGCTGTCATGAGACACTGAGCTATTGACTACTGGCATATTTCATAGTTGTCATAAAGAATGGAATTACAGCAGCCAACTCGAAAAATGTGATTTATTTCTGAAGGGAACTGTTGGCAGATTAAGCCTGAGAGAGTCTTGCATTTATTTTCATTTCATGGACACTTTCACTTTTCCCCTCTGTGTCGTATAAAATGACTTTTACCTTTGGACAGTAGCAGCAGTATTCACTCATAAGCAGTTTTAGGTTGCCTTTAAAGGAAAACTACTAGCAATTCAAAAACCTTATTTTGTGTTTTGAAGTAGGCCAATGTTTTCCTACCAGCCAATCTCATCAGTACAAGAATATATGAAGTAGACAATACTCTTTAAAACTGAATCTCTAAAAGTAATGCCTCTTTTTCAGATGTTTAGAATATCTTAAATAGAATGCTGTGCTGTAATCCACAGGGGAACAATGGGCACAGGCATAGTTTGATAATGTATGTTTGATGTTCATTGTCTTTTTGTTGAAAAACCGGTGCTGTTTGGTGAAGTTGTGCATATGTTAAGTATTGATTATACAGACTGAGAATCATTGTTGCCTCTGAAGAAAGTGGATTAGAATTTCAGCTTCAGATACATAATTCAGGGTTTGTCACTTCACATTACTAGCAGTGCCTGGTGATTGGTACCTGTGCTCTTACTGAATGGTGGCTTCCAAACATTTATATTACACGACGACTCCTGATTAATATTCAAAAACATGCACGCTGATTGGTCAGCGTGCACATTGTAAATCAGAGTTATAGTAATGGAAAAAGGTCCGGTCGCCCGGACTTTTTTCATTACTATAACTCTTTTTTTTTTCTTTTTTTTTTTTTTAACAGCAACGGAGAACGCAAGATCTCCGTTGTTTCACACTGTCTCGCTATGTTAAACTTCTTTAACATAGCGAGACAGTTTGTAAAAAGCAACGGAGATCTTGCTTTCTCCGTTGCTTTTTTCAAAACTGTCTCACTATGTTAAATGGGTTTAACATAACGAGACAGCTTTAAAAAAGCAACAGGGATTCTCCTTTGATTTTTTTAAAGCTGTCTTGCTATGTTAAACCCATTTAACATAGCGAAACAGTTTGCAAAAAGCAACGGAGATCTTGCTTTCTCCGTTGCTTTTGCCCACAGCTCTGATGTAATGCGTAGGCATACGCATGCGCAGTACATCAGAACTGGCGCAGAATACCAGACAGCTGCAGAAGGGCAGCAAGAAGGCATTATACAATGCCATTATTTAAGAAAAGGGTACTTACGTATTATCGCAACCAGATTTTTAAAGTGGTGCAATTCGTACAGTGATCTCGGATCGACTACATCTTTAAGTAGAAAGGGGTGTGTGAAGTCTTACCTGCTATTCTGCCAATGTGGTAATGAGATGGAGGAAGAGGAACAACAGCAAAATTCCCCTTCCTCAGTAGCGTACCTCTCCGCTTCGTGTCTGCAAACTACTTCTCAGTACAACTGTAGGCTGTGTTCTTCTATTGTCATTACTGTGTGTGGCTTCTCAGCACTTTTCAAGCCATTATTTTTGCATTTGTGTGTTTGTGGCTGCATTCAGTTTACTATTGTATCTCATTACCACATTGACAGAATAGCAGTTAAAACTTCTCACACCCCTTTCCACTTAAAGATGAAGTCATTCCGAGATCACAGTACGAATTGCACCACTTTAAAAATCAGCAGGACTGTACCTTCCGTCCATGGTGTGCCATCTCATTTATAGAGGTTTTGAAGAGTGTAGGTTAGCAGGGTAGGTACTTTGTCTACCTAAAAACTGAGTGCCCATCATTTGAAGACATATTACTGGCAGACTGCCGTTAACTGTGTACAGCGTACAAAACACAAAGCTGTCATGCTCGGAATCGTGCTTGTCCGCGAAATAAGACAAATTGGGCTGCTGTTTCTGTATAACGGTAATTCAAATTTTATTCTATTTAAATTAGTGTGACATACTCGTTTTTTTTGTGTTCTGTCCAAATGAACTGCAAACTGTCTTAGAAGCTGCACAACTGTCAACAAGTATTGCTACTTACGTATTATCGTGTGGTTAAAAATCTGGTTGCGATAATAGGTAAGTACCAAGAAAAGTAATTATTTTTTTTTCTTAAATAATGTCATTGTATAATAGCAATAACCCACTTCTGGGTGTGGGTAATGCTGGATTTACCCACAGTTGGCTTTGTTTGGCCACTCTGGCTTCGCCCTCGTGACCAAACCACACCAACCATGGGTAAATCCAAAATTGCCCACACCCAGGCATGGGTTATTGCTATATTAATTGTATCTTGTTTAAATTGATTTGTACAGTGATGCTGTCTTGCACATGCAGATATAAAATGCTATGGAAACTCCATGATGTGGGTATGCAGCATGTACCAGACAACGTAGTGGTTATGTAGCGTACATCATTTTAAACATGATGGATATATTATTCTGTAAACTTTGTCAAACTGTTACTGAGAAGATTACTGCCAGCTTGTAGCTGTTGCCGATGCTACTATTCACAGTGACAGATTTTGATAAATAGTGTTATTAGAGGATACGTCAACCGAAAGCTACCTGTGCGAGTTAAAGTGCAGCATTATAGCATGTTTGGAACTCACCGTGCATTTCTAGGCTCCACAGGTAAATGAAGAGTGTGGCATACAAAGAGAGAGAGTCGAAACTGTAAGATTTAGTAAGGCCATCCAGCAGAGTTCATCACTAATGATGGGTGATACTACTGGCCTTCACCCAGTTAATAAAAAGCACTCTCGGCTACTTTTTTTCTAGGTAAAGTTGTTTGAACTTCTTTGAGCTATTCATCTGACATGAAGCATTGGGAGTCTTGTTTGTGCCTTATTCTAGAAAGAAAAAAGGCAGCACTGGTATTATGCACCTGAAAGGTAGCTTATTTTTATATTGATGAACATGGAAAGCATGTTTGTCCCAAGACATGAGTCCTTATGGGGGGGGGGGGTTGCACATACATTGCTAGAGTTGTCTTTTTGGTGGGATTTTTCACAAGAAAACTGTAGTACACAGAGTGTATAGATGATGCAATGTGGTAGCACAAGCCATTCAGGTAATACATGCATGAGTTTGGTGGCATACAAAGGAATCCAGTCTGCTTGTGTCACAATAGCAACTTTCACCAGTGTGAAGTAAGACATTAAACATATAAACACAGCTGAAAATAAGCAGTTATGGTACCATACATTAGCACCTATAAAATTCTTGGCAAAATATATTTTGTAAAGCAAGTCCAGTTTTGTTTAGGTTGGAGATTTTGGTATATGCATATATGGGAAGTAACTTAGTAAGCCTGTAATCTAACATTGAATACTTGATGGATCAATGATTGAGTCCATTTTCTGCAATTGTCATTAGCAACAGTACCCATGCTAGTATGAACATATGCGTTTACATCTGTGAAGGGGACTTATCCATATTTGAGTTGAGAAGTTTTCATATTTTTGTTTCTGTCTTGATCTGTTATGTTGGATCAGGGTTATAAAGTGTATATTTGGTTTCATTCTATTCACATAGAAAACGTGAATAAATAGAATCCACAGGATTTGTTGAATTTTTGCTGTAATGCCCCTGGTACATCCAGTGATTGAATTTCAGAATTTACAAATCCTATAGATTCTCACGGATTTCTGAAGTCTTTGCCACTGCAGGATGTTTTGTGGTAAACTGTAAAATGTTACTTGTGTTAGTATTTATGTCAATAACTCCTTGTTTTCTTGATTTTACAGGACACCAATAGGACAGCTGCAAGCAGATTTAAAAGGTAAGAGCTAATGTTTAAAATATGCAGGTATTGCCAACCAAGTTTTTTATGTATTGTAAAAGAATGACCGGGCCTAATGTCATGGCCTGAAATACTGTAAGATGTGGCATGAATACTTACTGTGTCAGCCCATCATTAGGCACTGACATTTAGCTTAAGATCTTAATATGCTAACTTAAAACTGATGATATTCTACTTCTGATAGATTGCACCTGGAAAAATTTGAAGAGACAAAATTGTGCAAAGGTTTTGGATTGTCTTTTTCAGATGTCTTGATGATACCTGCAACAGAAGAAAAATCCCTGTTCTGTCTAAATGACCTGACTTCTGCCTGCTATCATTGCTAGTATTTTGTTGGGTTTTTTTTTTTTTTTGCTGTCTGTCTTCTCTTTCAATTTTTTTTCATCTTTACAGGAAATTTGTGGACCATAGAGAGCATAGATGAAAAAGTAAAGGTGAAATTGAAGTAGGCTGCCTATTCTCCCTAAAAGTGAAAAATGTGCATTGCTTCCTGTAACGTGAGGCAGTGTTTTTGTCCATAAGACAGTGTCCTAATTTATGAAGTCTCCATCTGCTGAATTATGCATATGTTACTACTCCTTAGTAGCCACCTCTGGCATTTTTTTCATGTTTTACTTGGTTCTACATTTTGTATGGCTTTGTTAAAGATGTTAAAAAGCTGATGTGCATTTTGCTCTGTTTCTCCAAATAGAACATTCTATAGCCTAGACATGAAAATAAAATTATGACCAAAGTATGTGATTCTTTCTAAAACAAAGTAACTTTTTTGAAATCCTAAGAGTGAAAATTTTTTGTAATTCTGAAGGTGGATGCAGACGTTGGGCTGGACTTCATCATATAGTCATTGGCATGTCGAGACTTTTAGTTTCACTTAAGCTTGGTAGTTCATGGCATTGAACATCTTTTGGTTACCGAAAACATTGTGTCATGCATCTGGAGCATTTCTCCCCGGGCCTCCACTGAAAATGAGCTCTGTCCCATTCGGACTTTCCTAGTTAACAAATGTTAAATAAATAAATGCATCTGTGAAGGAGACGTATCCAGATTTGTGTTGACAAGTTTTCATATTTTTTGTTTCTGTTTTGATGTGTTATATTGGATCATGGTTGTAAAGTGTATATTTGAATCCATTCTATTCACATAGAAAACGTGAATAAATAGAATCCGCAGGATGTGTTGAATTTTTGCTATCATGTCACTGGTACAACAGTGATGGATTTCAGAAGAGACCACGTGTGTGTAAGGATCAAGATTATGTGGTGACTTTTAATTATCCATACAGTGCCTTTACAGCTGCTATACAGGAGAATATTAGTAGCAACAGAAACCTGCAGAAATGAGTAAGATGACAAAAACATAATGATGAGCATCTAGCTAGTGTTCGCAAAACACGTCCAAGTGGAATTCGTTCACCTCCTAAATGAATTTGTCACAATTATGGCAAGATTAAAGTACCAAAATAGTTTAAACAAAGTGCAAGTTAAATAAATGTCCATACATATAAGTAGCAAATAGATCCAAAAAAGTTTTTTTTTATTTCAAAAGTATTGCACTCATCAACCCCAAATTTAAGCATGTCTGTTATATGTACCAGTATTGAACTGTATAATTAATTCTAAGACCCAGGGCAGCTCTTCAGTGTGCCAAGAATGCTGTCTGATAGAGCCAGATACCCAATAAGATTTCCACTTATTCTCCCACTTATGACCCCTTTTTGGGACACCAGTTTAGTCCATTTCTTGATATACCTGAATCTCCTTAGGCAGCTTCCTTCAGATCCACCAGGTGTCTTTCAGAACAAGATATCGTGAGGGTTGTGGACCAGCTTTTGGCAGCTAGAGGATTACACACCCCTGCTAGGTCTTCCTTCCCTCCCTCTTGGAATGGAAGCTTTCATGGTATATTCACCTGTATATCCTCCTCCGGCCACCTCCCAGACCCCAGAAACTTTGGTACTAATGGCCATCGCAGTGCATTCTGTCTCTGCTCCGAATGCAGAGGCTTCCCTGTCGGCACCGATTACTCTTGGTTCCATTGAAACTGATACAGTCTCGGACCGGTGATTGAGCTGTCAGCACCCAGGCTCCTAGTTTGGTGGCTATTTATTTGGTGGTGCCGTCTACGGCCATGGCTCCCCCAGCAGCTACCTTTCCTCTCGAAGCTCCTCACCTGGAGGTTGGATCTTCAGGGCAGGGTGTGACCCCGTTTTCGAGGTTGTCCTCAGTTCTGGGCTCCCATCCCTCCTCGGGCGGGCCTGCTTTCCAGGTGATGGAGAGGGTCCTTGCCTCAACAGGCTTGCAGTTGGCATCATTGGCATTGACACCAGAACCCTAGCATGGAGCTGTCCCAACCCCCTACTCTGGGATCCCGAGCACGGGAGCCGCAAGACCTTCCCTTGAAGGGAACCTTTTCTCTGTAGTCCTCCTCAGAAGATCCCACTAGGGAGCCACCCTGGAAGAAACTGTGCAAGAGGAAGCACCTCGATTCCCCTGAGGAATCCATCACCAAAGACCCAGATTGCGATGAGGGAGAAGGGTTCCCACGGTCTCCCCTGGAAGACATCTCATTTGGAGATGATCTCGAGATCCTCAAGCAAAGGGGAGACCGGAAGCCCTCCAACCCTTCTTTGGAGGAATTGGTGTTCTTGCAAGCCTTCTGTGCTCGGCCATCTATTTCCTGGGTGACCCCACCTGTGGATGAGCTTGTTAAACATATTGTGCAGTGTGCTTGGAAGGCCTCGGACAACATAGAACCTATTCCCTGGAGGCCAGATAAAATTTTATCCACCCCCTGAAGACAAGCCCAATTGGTCCAAGCAGCTGGTAGTTGATTCCATGGTCATGGCAGCAGGCACCAAGAGGGAACTGGCAGAAGATAGTTCCACTGTTCATCCCCCAAACAGGGAGTCTCAGGCTATGAACAGACTGGGGAAGCGGGCCTACACTTCAGCGACCTTTGCCATTTGATCGCTGAATTATCTGGCACACTTTACTCACCTCAAAAGAGACCTAATCTCAGAAATGTCTGCCTTTTTGGCAGGGGTTCTGTCTGGTGAAGTGCGTGATACTGTTGCCTCTCAGCTGGCTACCCTGGAATCCATCTCGCACTCCTCGATGTGCTTAATCTCTCACACCACAGAGGGGGCAGCTCAGGCAGCCGCATCAGGCATCATCATGAGACTGCATGCTTGGATGCGTTTGTGTGATTTCGTGGACCCCTTTAAATCTTCCTTTGTTAATGCCCCTGTTGACGAATCTTCCCTTTTTTTCCCCAAAGTAAGAGACACACTAGCATGTACTGAGAAGGACAGAAAGACCTTGTCTGCTGTGGGCATATGTTTTTTTTCACACACACACACACACACCCCCCCAGAGATCCTATTCCAGGAACCAGAGGGGAGGAAAATTGTGGTTCACGAAGTCCCAAGGATCTTTTCGTGACACTTGTGATGAACAGTCCTCCTGGGGCAAAGGGGGCATCTCATCCGGGAGACGCCCCTTTCGGGGCTGAGGGGGTCCATGCAACCAGGGTGCTAGCGATTCCTTCTCAGACCAACACTACCAGAGATCCTGAACAGCAGCTCAATTGCTTTCCTCTGGAAGCAGTCGGGGATCGATTTTTCCCTGCACCTACATGCCTGGCAGCTTATACCAATGGATACTTGGGTGCAGAGAATAATATCCAGGGGCTGTCATATCCCATTCAGTCTTACTCCCAGACCCATGAAACGAATCCCCGATGTCCTACCCAGTCAGAGGGAGGCTGCAGCCTTAGAAATCGAAAAGCTGCTAAGAAAAAGTCATCCAGCCAGTCGTAACAGATCAGAGAGGATCTGGGTTTTACTCAAGGTTCTTTTTAGTACCAAAAAAGATGGGGGACTGGAGACCAATCTTGGATCTCAGCTTACTTAAATTCATAAAACCTCAAAAGTTCCAGATGGTCATGGTTCAGTCCATCCTCCCCTTTCTGGGGACAGACAACTGGATGTGCTCTATAGACCTCCAGGACATGTATTACCACATAAAGATGGACAAACGCTTCTGGAGATTTCTCCGCTTCCTGCTGGGAGCCAATTACTATCAGTTCAGGGTACTGCCCTTTGGTCTTTTGGCAGCCCCCAGAGTGTTCACCAAATGTATGGCAGTCGTAGTAGCTCATCTCCGGCTACAAAGATTCCAGGTGTTTCCATATTTAGACGATTGGCTTCTTACTGCCACAACCAGGAATCTTCTCATTCTCAGTCTCTCTTACACTCAAGGCCTTGCTTTTCACTTCGGTATCACGATCAACATAGACAAATCCCAAATGTCTCCAATAAGAGCACTGAAATTCATTGGAGGAATCTTCCACACAACATCCTGCCAAGCTTCCCTTCCTCCTCACAGGCTGTCAAAGATGAGCCAGATTCAAGTCCTCCTTCCATAGACATTTGTACCAGCATGCCTTGTACTACAGCTGTTGGGATCTATGGTAGCAGCCATTACCTTAGCTCCACTGGTGAGGTTGCACATGAGACCTAGTACAGTGGCTCCTTTCATCACAATGGTCAATCTTAACCCACCCACTCGACCACATGGTACGCCTTACAAACCTTTGCAAGAAAGAAATGCTTTGGTGGATGATTCCAGAATCAAATCTTTGGTGTTGACCGTTCTGCCTTCCCCAGCCCAGGGCCACGGTGACCATGAATGCTTCCCTGTTAGGGTGGGGGGGGGGCATTTCCACGTAAAGACAGTCCAAGGCACCTGGTCCCCCATGGAGGCCAATTTGCACATAAGTGTCCTGGAATTGAGAACAGTTCTCTTAGCATTGCAAGCGTTCCACACATCCCTTCCTTCCGGAAACATTGCAATTCAATTGGCAACATGTCAGTCTGGTATATCAACAGACAAGGCGGAACCAGGCCTTACCCTCTGTGTCGGGAGGCCATGAGAATTTGCCACTGGGCGATGGCTTCCAACTACTTTCTCATAGCAACGCACATTCCTGGGAGTTCCAATCTTATTGCGGACAATCTGAGCAGGAACATTCTGATGCCTCACAGGTGGTCCCTCAGTCCTATAATAACGGATCAGATTTTCTGCTGTTGGGGCAGGCCTTGCTGAGACCTGTTTTCTTCTCCCCTAAACAACAAATGCAGAAGCTACGTTGCCCTGATCCCCCCTCAGGGGGAATCACAGAGGGATGCTCTGATGCACGATTGGCCCTGGTCTGTTGTATGCCTTTCCCCTGTTTGCTCTCATCCTCCAGAAAGCTCAAAGGTTGGGAAGCAGAGTGATCCTCATTGCCCCTTATTGATCCCGTCATATCTGGTTCCCTTTCCTATGGCCTCACCTGATTCACAGCCCGTGGATCCTGGATCAATCCCAAAGACTGCTGTCTCATCCTCAGGGACTGATTCACCCCAATCTCCACAGCCTCAACTCACAGCTTGGTTTCTCCACTTCTGAGGATTGCCAGGCTACCTGATATTTCATCTCCTGTTTGTGAGATTCTTCTGGCTTCACACAAACCTTCCACCAGGAACATTTTTTGTAGTAAGTGGGCTAGGTTCCTCCAGATGGGCAAAAGATCATAACATTCGTAGAGGCTCTCAATAATAATCTGCTCAAGCAACAGAGACCTCTAAAGCAGAAATGCAAGCAACCTCCAACCCCCAACACAACCCAAAATGAGACATAGCCTGCAGACTCAGTGTGCCACTCAACCACAGCCAATAAGGCAAAACAACGTACCCAACACAGTCATAGGTAACTCTATAGTCAGGCACACTGATGTCCCACTCACCAGGTTAAACAAGGAGAAGGTTACTGTCAGCTGCCTGTCGGGTGCCAGGATTTGCCACATAACCCATGCACTCAGGTCACTCCACAACAAGTACAAATATGACTCTCTCATTGTCCATGTTGGTGTGAACGACCTGAGAAGTACCTCCCTGGACTACATGAAAAGAGACATGGAAGAGCTCTCTGATCTTGTAAGCCCAGGCAGGTATGACCCTAGCCCTAAGTAGCATTCTGCCATCACCCAGAATGATGCCGCAGTACAAGGACAAAATGATTGACTTTAACAATTGGCTAAGCTTCTGGTGCCATTCTAAAGGGATCCAGTATCTGTCTGCCTGGGATGACATGGTCAACAGACCATGATGCTTTGCCAGAAATGGCCTACACCTGTCACCCCTGGGATTCCGGATACTGGCTAAGGTTCTTACCGCCCCTGTAGTGCCTTTTCTAGGCAAGGTTCAAATGACAAATTCACCACCGTAACAGGAACAGGCAAGCAAAAACTGAAGGTGATGCTGCTCAATGCTAGAAGTCTAAATCTCAAAATGCACTCACTCGAGGCATTCCTTAAAATGAAGAACATCAATATCTGTGCAGTGACTGAGACCTGGTTCAAGGCTGCAGAGAGCACCGCTGCACTACCAGGCTATAACTCATACCGCACTTTTCGGCCATGTAACCTGGATCGGAACAACAAAGGCGGAGGTGTGTCCATATTCATTAAGGATATCCACACCTCCGGGCTAGTTGCTCAGCATAATGCAGCCGAGGCTATCCAAGTGCAACTATCTCTGGACAAAACTGCAATCCAAATTGTAGCTTGCTACATATCACCCACCATGCCCCAGGATTCCCACTCCTCTTTTCTTGATGTACTGGAAAATATTAGGGTTCAACCAAACACCCTAATAATGGGCGATTTCAACTACCCCACCATTAACTGGGAAAACTACTCATGTACCAACTCCTTTGCTTAACACTTTCTGGAATTCATAAACTCCAATGCCCTGGATCAACTTATCCACACCCCACCAGGGGCAACAGTATCCTAGATCTAGTCATTACCAACATGAGTGACTGGTGTTCCATACCTGAAGTCAACGCCTCATTGGTCCAATCTGACCATAAGCTAATTACTCTAGATATCCACATCCTGTCCCCACCCCCCATTAAGGAAGCCATGGTAAAAAATGTCTCCAAAGGCAACTTCATGCTTCTTAAGACAGAAGTGGTGAACTTCATGATACCCATGCAGATGGACAATACAGTTATGACTACTGAATCCTACACAATTGCACTTTATAAGCACTTACATGAGTGCATGGATCGTGCTATCCCAAACAGAACCAAGATGCTATCCTCCAAAAAAAGGAAGCCAGTCTGGTGGTCCCCTGCCATAAACAAACTGTACAACAGAAGGAAGAAACTGTTGCAAAAGAGAGTAAAATCCCATGAGTGGAGGAGCTCCCTGGTCAGCCTCCGTAAGAAGCTTGCGATCCTTGATAAAATCCTCCGAAGCTAGTTATGAAAACAAAATCACCACTGATTCTAAAGACAACCACAAAGCATTCTATAGCTATGTCAAGAACCTCAATGGCAACACTCAGATCTGCTCTGAGTTACAGCACAATGGCACTAAATATACAGACCCAACTAATATTGCCAACATCCTGGCAGATAGGTTCAGTGCTAACTTTACCCCCCTCTCACCCCCTAAAGAGCCCATGTCTATACCAGAAAAATGCAAACTTCCTGTAATCATGGCTGCACAGGTAAATAACACACTCTCCAAAGCCAAGAACACAGCATCCATGGAACCAGACAACATCCCAGGCTGCGTTCTACATGAACTACAGAATGAACTGGCACCCCACCCTAAGTACCATGTTCAGTCATAGCCTTACCTCAGGCTTTGTGCCTGCTGAATGGTGCACAGCAATGGTTATCCCATTCCACAAGGGGGGAGCCACCACGGACCCCGGGAACTACCACCCCATTAGCCTGACGAGCCTGATGTGCAAGGCTATGGAACGTATCATCATGGAACTTATAAACAAAGACATTGGTGATCTCCAAACTCTGGACCCCACCCAGTTCGGGTTTGTAAACGGCAGATCATATCTCCTAAACCTGATAGACTTCTTTGAAGCAGTCACCAAAGCCGTAGACAAGGGTAAGGTGGTTAACACAGCCTATCTAGATCTTGCCAAAGCTTTCAACACCATCCCCCACTCTGGAATTATAGATAAACTCACTAAACTAGGTATAAATCCCTATGTCACAAGATGGGTTGCCAACTGGCTCACTGACAGAACCCACACTGTGAAAGTAGCAGACTCCAAATCTGACTTAAGACCAGTGACGAGTGGAGTACCCCAGGGTTCAGTCCTGGGTCCTCTCCTGTTTGGTATCTACTTCTCTGAAGTACAGGCCAACACAGAAGGTCTTTGGCTAATGAAGTTCGCAGATGACTGCAAACTAGGAGCCATAATCGAAACTCCTAACGATGTGGACATCCTACAAAAGGGCCTCACTGAGACAGATGCCTGGTGTCAAAGCCATGGCCTCAAGCTCAATGCTAAAAAGTGCATTGTCATCCCCTTTGGTAAAAACTCTGTACCCATGAACTGCAACATAGGTGGTACTATACTTAACACCGAAAGTGTGATAAGGGACCTTGGGACACAGGTGGACAGTAGTCTCTCCTTTTGATAATCACATCGATACAGTAGTCAGGAAATCCTTCTACGTGGCACACCTCATCACAAAAGGTTTCTCATCCAGAAAAAAAGAGTCATTGTTCTCCTCTACTCATCACTCATTAGACCCATTATAGAGTGCAACGCCCCTTTTGGTATGTACCTCACAAGACATCTACAACAACTGGAAAGGCCGCAGAAATACCTCACAAAGAGGATTACCAGCCTCAAACAGATGCCCTACGCAGACAGTCTCAAAATACTCCAGCTTTACTTCATCGCATATCGCCTACTCAGAGGTGATCTCTGCCTAACATACAAAGCTATGTCAAACCCAGAGCTGTTGGAATGCTCCACTTAAAGAAATCCCAACCCTCCGAGCTACACGCTCTAGGGACCTAAACCTTGTCACCACAATAAACAGAACATGCCAGAGGGGATAGATTCCTGTCCCAGAGACTTCCCATACTCTGGAATAAACTACCTATCTATGTCAAACAAAGCTCCTCATTAGCACTCTTCAAGAAAAATCTTGATGATTGGATGGGAAATAGGAAGTTCACCCTTGGGATCACCTCTGTGGCTCTGCTCGACAATGGCACAGGAAAATAATTTTCTTGGGTGGCAAAAGCCAGGGTATCTTTTTGTCTGGGCTTGTATAGGCTCCAGGGCCGATACCCTGTTTACCTACCTATGAACCTATAACATAGACCCCTTTTCCATGCCTATTCAGAAGATCCTACAATACCTGTCTGCCCTATTGCACACAGGAGCTTCAGCATTGACATTTACCGTGCATTTAGCAACTATTGCAAATTTTCACAATGGATTTGACAATTCTTCTGTTATGTCACAATAACTGTGCAAAAACCTTCATGAAAGGAGTATTACATGTTAAACCTCCTGCCAAGCCTCTTATAGAGCCTTGGGGCTTGACATTGGTGCTTCAGTCATTAACAAGTCCTCCTTTTGAGCCTTCTAACTCATGTGATATGAAATTTTTGTCTTGGAAAACTCTACTTCAAGTAGCCCTTACCTTAGCGAGAAGATTATCTGCGTTGCAGGCCCAGTGTCGAGACCTTACTTGATTTTTCATAGGGAAAAGAGTGTCCCTACATACTGACCCCTCCTTTTTGCCCAAGGTATTTGTAGGTTTTCCATTAATCAATCTATTCACCTTCCGGTTTTCTTCCCTCATCATTCAAATAGAGGGGAATACCTATTGCATATCCTTGATGTGTTCATAGGCCACCTTGTTTCTATTTGGACAAAACTAAGTCTTTCAGAAAAACGGATCAGTTGTTTGTGGCCTTTGCAGGACCCAGATTGGGTAGGCCTGTCTCCAAAATGACTTTATCCTCTTGGCTCAGAAATGCCATTACTTTCATCTACCATCAGAATAAAGTGCCTTTACCTTCCAGAATAAAGGCTCACTCTACTAGAGCGATGGCTACTTCAGTGGCTTTTCATTCCAGAGCCTCTATGGATGATATCTGCACAGCAGCCACTTGGGCAAGACCTCATACCTTTATCACTCATTACAAATTGGATTTGGCCTCCAGGGGGTGACCATCTTTTGGTTCTAGTGTGGTCAGGAATGTCCTTCCTTTGGGCCACCCAGGACTCCAGTACCTGGTGACTCGGTCCTAACAGTAAGGAATGAATAAAGATTTACAACATCAGGTAAAGAAGTTATGTCTTACCATAATGTTCCATCTGTGTTGTAGACCTTTATTCATTCGTTACTTCCCGCCCTCCTTTCCCCTGCCTGTGGACTCCTGGTAGACTTTAGGATTTCCTTGTTCGTTAAGGTATTTGCTCAGAAAGAGCCTCCTACTGTCTCTTTTTTATTATTTCTGTACTGTAATGGTGGGCAAACTCGATCTGAGGGGCATCGTGGGTAGGTCTTAGCTGAGAGTTTTTGGCTGGCACAAGCTTGGTAATGGCTGTGTCGGTTCCGAGGACGGAACCAAAGTCCTAACAGTAATGAATGAATAAAGATCTACAACATAGGTGGAATGTTATGGTAAGACATAACTTCTTTTTCTCCGGGACAGCTTTGGATTAAGAGATTGTCTGTGCTGCTATTTTTCTTTTCAGCACCTTATATTTTCTTCTCCCTCACTTATTGCTCTGCATATATGTACTTTATAATTTCTTACCACCTGCCCTATCTGTTTAGTCATCCTAGTCTTCTATACCAATGTTTCTTATGCTCCTTTGATAGGATTTCATTCCCTTCTTTACTCATTCCATGCCCACCATGCTCCTCTGCTATACTTCGTTCCTGCCACACTTCATGCTTGTTCTTATTCTGCTTAGTAACAGCCTGAAGCCAGCTGTCCTGCAGCCATGTCTGCTTTGTGTATGCAGCAACATTTTGGGGATTATCAGCTGCTCTGTAGTGTGGTCACTAGCCCAGATGCTGTCTGACCTGTACCCATGTTTAACCTATTTGTTTGGTAAATAAATCATATATATATTTTTGGTCAGTTCTTCATAAAATCTGTGTTTTTTTGGACAAACCACAAAGGCTCGAAGTAACTGAATGACATAAATTTGAGTTTTAGAGTTCGTGAGTTTGTGTCCTTTAGAAAATGGATGCTAACACATCCTGTAATTCTAGCATAATCACCATACTCCATGTACTACAAGGATGTTCTCTCTTTCTCATTTACTGCTGCAGTGTAACTTTCGCAGTGATTTAAATATTTCTACCTCGTGCATGTTTTCACCTTCACCATGTGCTGGTGCTGTCTTCTTGTCCCCGCCCCATATCTGGTACTGTCGAGTATCACCAGTTCTTAAGAGATCTTGACTTCCTCCTCTGCTGTCAGAAGTTACTGACTGGTGTTTCTTCTCTACCATCCTTATTCTATACATTTTTCTTCCCATGTATACACACATTCCTCTTCTTCTTTGCCACGATGGGCCATTTTGTATACCTTGATGTAACTAGGTTACCACATGTTATAGACAACTTTCCTCCTGTTCTCGCTGTTTGTAGACCTATTTCCACAAGCACAGAGTGCAAGTGGTTACTTTTTCAAGTGCTTCTTTGTAATTGTCATCCAGTTATTTCCTTGTTGTCGCACTTTTGATATATCAGTGCCAGATTCTCTGACCACATTGCCCTGTTGCCCTAGTAGACCATTGCAAATAATGCAAAAGTTATTTCAAGTGTTTCTCCGGAGACCCCCCCCCCTGGTCTGAAGAGACTGCCTCCCATGCTCCCGATGTCTAAATGTGCTACCCCTGAAAGGTATTTCAGTACTTTGGGGAATAGAGGGATTAAATGTTTTTCCATTTTCCTTGATTTATTATGACCTGAAAGGTAGTAAATTTAGAGTTCATGGAAGTGGTGTCATAGCTTCCCAGCTATAAATATGTTTTTCATAATACAACTGACTGGCATCCGTCATGGGAGTATGTGGTTATAGAGCTCTGCATCAGATTAAGGAAGGATCAGTTCAGCATCAGTAAGTTTGAAAAGCCCTTTTCCTTGCCTCCTTTATTGGTCCTACTTCTCATATTTCTTTGCAAACCTTTTGTGAGTAGAGGTGCTGATTATTTGACTGTATAGACATCACATGTGAATTCAGTGCAGGTAGAAGCCATGTTAAGTGAGGAGATATAAATCTGTTGGGTGTTAACTGACTTTGTATTCTGGACCCATGTTTACATGCATTTATTCATCAGTGTGGAGTCAATGTAGCCTTTGCAGTGCATATTTGCCTTGCCGTTTGCCATTGTTACTGATTGTATTAGTTTTGAGAAGTGTACTACTGCAGACCTCTTAACCTCTTCGAGTAAGAAATTTGGATGCAACCAAAAATAATTGGGGGACAAAGTCCAGAAATTTGAGACAGATCTTAATTATTGTTATGTGCTAGCTAACAGGTTTTGCATTAGCATGCTTTTACAGAAAAATATGAAGTCTGAAACTCAAATTTCTGTCATTATTTAATTACTTCAGTCCTCAATGATTTTACAGAAAACCACAAATTTTATGAATGATTACTAAAATTGGGAGGCAGAAATCTGAATGATTGAGAGGTTTGCTCTATTGTAAGCTAGCGAATACTTCACTGTAGACTTTGAAATAAGGATAATCCATCTGCTTTTACAGACATTGCAAATGTCAGGACACATCCCTCCCCTCTAATCTGAAAGATATTTCTGCAACATCCAGAATGTTATGATTTTGAACAGTTTGCTTCCTTGTGGCAGTGCTGAGGAGAAGCTGAATCAGTTTAACGAAATGTCAGTTTTTCCAAAGAGGAATGTAGAAAATATACTGAGATAGACATTACCGTCTACAGTGTGGCTGTAGCCAAAAATGACCTAACAAAATGAAGTGAAACCATAGAAAATCCAAAATTAATTAAAGGAAAACTCCACCTTAGAAGAAAAAAAAATGTCTTTTTCATTGTATCTCTGTTTTCTGAGCTATTTTAATTCCTCAAAATCACTCCCAAGTGCTTCTTTTACAATTGTAATTTGTTTCCCCTCAAAATGGTGGATATTGGGGCCCTGCCTTGGTAATGTGATCTTGTTTTCAATTCTTCTACCCAGAATACATTTCAAGTCCTCTTTGTCTGAGTCATGCTAGACATACGGAAGTGATGGTGTTTTCTCATGTCATTAAGATAGAATAGTAGGACTGTAAAGCACTGTCATCTAAACACACCTTCTGTAATAGAGCTACATCTGTTTCCCTGATGGAGCCTAAATTATGTGTCTGTCAGAGCTTGTTTTATGCTGTAAATAGCTGTTCGCTACTACCAGCAAAAGAAAGTAGGTAAACAAAACAGCAGGCTTTTGTAAAGGGGGTATTTTTTAGTTCTAAAAGAATTGGCAGACCTTTCCCCACACTCATGCTGAGGTGTGAAAACTCTCACTGCAGTAAGTGATCCTTGTTGTACATTTACAGGTAACAGGTAGTAGGACTCCAAACTAAGTCTGTCTGCTACTTCCCAATGCCTTCAGTGGGAAGTTTTTTTTTTCTGTCTCATGAATGATGTAGAATTAAAATGTGCTTTACTAGTTCCTTAATTGTTTCCGTCATGTTCATCCCCTTTTTTTGCCATTTCATATTTATTTATACTTCGGTAGCCAGGAAAGTGAACTGGTCCCAGGACCCTTTTCAGCCACAACTCTGGCTACGTTGGCAAGATAATAAGTAAATGCACTTAGCAGGACAATGAAAATAATACTTGACAAAGCTTGCATGTGCAACACATAGCCAGTGTGACTGTGAATAAGTAAAATATTAAGCAACATTTACTCAAATGTATACATTAATAATGCTTAACTCTGTTTATTATAAATAAATTGTATGCATGTACATATGTATGTGTGTGTGTTTATATATGTGTGTGTATACATGTATATGTACATGTGTACAAAATGTGTGTGTATGTGTATAACAGAGAACTAGATTATATGCCAGTGTGTGTACTTCATGTCCTTTAAAGAAAAACAAATCAACATGGAAATTTTGTGCAACTGTAAATGTGTGTTAACACATAAACACACACACACAGTATATATGTGTGTATGTGAGTGTATACAAATGTTGTAGCATGTAGGATGCAGTGCTATGTTTAAATGCATGTCTGAATGTCTGTGTGTGTGTGTTTGTGCATTTTAAACATAGTTAAGTACTTCTAATTTGTTTTCTTGATGTTTTTTAATGCAAGAGCACATAGTAAACATATGATGTTATGTGATCCTATCTCGAGCACAAGCAAAAATAACAAGTTATGCTAAAGACCTGTTGTACCAAACCAGATAAATACGAAAAATAAAGTACAGGTCACCGCTGAATTATTCTTTGGATGCAAGGTCCTGTTATTGGCAGACAAATAGATACAGGATTATGTAGTAGCAGAAAGGAACAACCTAAAATACTTTTAACGTATGGTAGTAATATTAAAGACATATGTAATACAGTTCAGAACAATTGGAATATCCTAAGAAGTGATATTAGTCTTAAGGACGTAGTGGCAGAACGTCCCATGTTTAATTATAGGAGAAACAACAATCTCAAGGACCTGTTATGTAAGGAGACATATTTGAATAAGAGACCTACAATAGATATTAGAGCAGGCACATATCCCTGTGGTAACTGCAAGGCTTGTCAATATATTAATAGCGACACTGAATATAAACATCCTGATAAGACACAAACTTTTATATTTAAAGGGAGGGCTACTTGCAGGACAAAACACTTAGTATATATGGCCAATTGTGAACAATGTGAAAGTTTTTATGTAGGTATGACAAATAACATGCTGAAGGTTCGGATTTTACAGCATATTAGTAATATTAGAACATGTCAAGCGAGCAATGCTTTATTCAGACATATAGAGATTAATCCCACACACACTTTTAAGTTCAGATGCATTGTAAATATTGCCACTAATGAGAGGGGGGGGCATTCAGCACAGAACAGCATTAGCTGAATCCAAGTGGATAGTAGATTTAAGAGCACATAGACCACCTGGTCTTAATGATGTTTTACCAATTAAACCTGCTTTACAAAAAAGGCGGGCTTTTAGGAGTAAGTGATTGGATGATCTGTGTTTTAAATATGGCTGCTTTTGTTACTTTGTATTATGTCTGATGAAGGATTATTCCGAAAGCGCTTACTTTTAATAAAGGAGATTCCACAAAGAATAATTCAGCGGTGACCTGTACTTTATTTTTCGTAGTGATCCTATCTCGCCTACATTCTGACTGATGGGTTCGGAGCCGATCCCTCGGCTCCGACTCGGCATGCTTATGCTATAGAGCGAGGCCTCTAATTGGCTGAGCTATCTTTATCCCAGGATGCACCACCACTAATCCCCCAGATCTCGTTTGCCGCTTACAGAGCTTGGACGTGGTCTCAACATTGGCTGGGCTAAGTACTATTTATTAGGCTTTTTTCCTGTCAGTATTTGCTTCATTTAAACCCAAAAGCTGTTTTAACGGCTATTCTTTGTGTACGAGTGTTTTTGTGGAATTTGGTTGAAATTTTCGTGTTTTTTTCCTGTCGGAGAAGGTTCCTGTTTAAGTTAGAGGGGCCTTCCCCTGTGGTTACTATTACCTTAGTGGTTGTGTGTGGGTCAAGTACCCATTTAAGTTAGAGGGTCTTGACCCTCTTTTTCTCCTTTTCTCTTTCTCTTTGAACAATCTTGTGTGTAAAAAAAAAAAAAAAAAAAAAGTTCTTTAGTTTAAATATTTAACACTAATCTAGTGGCATATATATTTTTGTTCTTGTGTGTCAAACCCGTTATTGTTTAGTTGTGGTTATCTGTTTTTTAGCCTGATTATGTCTAAAGAGCATAAACCCCCCGGGTTTAAAAAGTGCACGCGGTGTGGCTTCAAAATGTCCATAACGGACGACCACTCCTCGTGCGTCTATTGTCTAGGTGCTAAACATCTGCAAGAATCGTGCAGTGTATGCCATGCGTTTTCTTCCAGAGTCCTCCAGGAGAGGAAAAACAAATTAATCCTCAAAGGATTAATCAAGCCTTCCTTCGAGGAGGCTTTATCTTCCTCTCCGTCTCCTTCTAAAAGAAGCGTCGGCTCCGACCAGTCAGTCGGAACCGACCGCTAAGAAAACTAAGCAGACTTCTCCATCTGCTCCACGGACTTCAGAGCCGAGGTCGGAACGGTCTGCCTCGATGCCTCCAGCCTCGACCCCTCTGGTTTCGGAGCCGAGGTCTGGGGCATCGAGAGGCGGGTCACCCTCATCGGCCCCACTGATATTGGAGCCGATAAGGGTCATCGGCTCAGACTCTTCCCCCTCGGAGCAGAAGTCCTTATCGGCACAGAGGGAAATTTCCTTGAAAGTTTCCTCGGAGCCAATAATTGTTGAGTCATTTCGGAGCCGGTCCCCGAGCCCTTCGGAGCCAATGGAGAAATTGGTTCGGCCCGATCGGTATCCTCGAGATCATCCAAGATGTTTGATTCGGACATTGACAGGGTGCTCCTTCGACTCTTCCAGTCTCCGGTGTTCCAAAAGATGGTTTCGGCTCCAGCCCATTTGGCTTCGGAGCCGATGGTCCACTCCCCTACTGTATTTCCTCCTCCAACAGCTTCGGCACCATTGGAGCAGGTGCTGGTGGAACCAGTGGAGTGTTAGGGTCGGGCCCGACCCTTGCTCCGACTCCGGCTCTTGGGTCGGAGTTCAGTGCACGGACTTCTTCCTTCGGCCCTGGAGGGGAGGCTTCAAGATTGATGCTTTCGGTCCCAAGTCTCCCTCTTGGTGCGTCGGCGGTGGGAGAACCGTCCACTGTCGTGGCCACGGAGGGGGGACCCTCCCAGGATTCTGGTGGTCCCGCCTTCAGGGCTATGAAGGAGTGCTTTAGCCAAATCTTCCTTGGCTACCTCCACAGTTTCCCCAGCTCCTTCCCTACATTTGGAGACTGGGTCGTTGGCAGTCCCCCTGTCCGTAGACAGCGGAGCCCCTGGGCCTCAGGTTACCCCCGCTGGGGTTTCTCCCCCTCCTGGAGGTCCTTCTGAAGCCTCTTCGGAAGAACCTCCCAGGAAGAGAACGTGCAAGAGGAAGCACGTTGACTCCCCTGACGAGTCTTTGACATCTGACACTGATCTCGATGATGCAGAGGGGTCCCCAAGTCGTCCTCGGATGATGTCTCCTTTGCAGACATCCTGGAAGCCCTAAAACAACGAGGCGGCTGGCAGTCCAAACCTCCCTCTGCTGATGAGTCAGTGTTCCTGAAGGCCTTCGGGGCTCAGCCCTCCGCCTCCTGGGTGTCTCCGCCCTTCGACGAGCTCTTGGATTTGATCTATCGAAGGGCGTGGGAACACCCAGACTCTGTGGAACCGGTGCCCGCTCGTCCGAACAAATTTCTCTCGGCGCCCCCGGATAGAGAGTTCCTTATGAAAGGTGTGGCTGTAGATGCTATGGTGGTGGCATCTGCTACCCAGCAAGATGTAGCAGAGGCTTCTACGTCCGTCCATCCTCCTAATAAGGAGTCTAGGAGCATGGATCGGTACGGTAAGCGCACCCTTAGTTCAGCGGCCTTTACACTGAGGTCTTTGAACTACCTGACGCACTTTACGAGATTTCAGAGGGATCTGATTAAGGAGCTATCCGATACCCTCTTGGGTAACCTGCCTGAGGAGCTGGCCCAGACGGTTGGATCTCAGCTGGCTACAATGTCGTCCATTTCGAACTCGTCCATGAGGCTCATTTCGTATGCGGCCGAAGGGGCGAGTAGAGCGGCAGGTACAGGCATTGCTCTACGGAGACAAGCCTGGCTCCGCCTGTGTCATTTCGCGGAGGCCTTTAAGTCTTCATTTGCCGACGCCCCCTTTGATGGGTCCTCCCTGTTTGGACCCAAGGTAAAAGACACACTTACCCGCTGTGAACAGGAGGGTAAGACTCTGACTGCCGTAGGGGCACGATTTTCCACTCCCTTTCGGCCTTATCCCAAGGCTAAAAGAGGAGGGAAAATGTGGTTCCATAGATCTCAGAAGTCTTACCCCTCTCAGCAGGAAGGTTCCCCCTCCAGAGGCAGAGGAGGGGGAAATTCATCTGGAAGACGCTGTCCCAGAGGTGGCAGAGGCCCTTGCAACACTGGAGACCGCGAGTCCTTTCGTGGCTCTTCAGCTTTTCATAGTCCCTGAGGGATTGCCCGGCTGTGCTGCTCCGGAGCCAGTCGGGGGTCGTTTTTCGAAGCACCTGAAGGCCTGGGAAGGGATCACTCAGGACCGATGGGTGCTTTGGATTATCGCCGGAGGTTACTCCATCCCATTCTCTCGCCTCCCCCCCCCCCCAGTCCAAAAAAATCCCGGACCCGCCACCCAGTCAACGGGATACCGCAGCCTCAGAAATTTCAAAGCTGCTGCAAAAAGGAGTCATCCAACCGGTCCCCGCAGACCAGATCGGATTAGGGACTTATTCAAGATTCTTTTTGGTGCCAAAAAAGACCGGGGACTTGAGGCCCATTTTGGACCTAAGCATCCTAAACCGTTCAGTCAGGAAGTCCAAGTTCCAAATGGTCACTCTACAAACCATTCTCCCATTGTTGGAGAAGGGTGTTTGGATGTGCTCCATAGATCTCAAGGACGCGTATTATCATATCAGAATACATCAAACGTCCAGGAGACATCTGCGCTTCACCCTAGGAGGCAGTCATTTTCAGTTCCGTGCGCTGCCCTTTGGTCTCACCACAGCCCCCAGGGTGTTCACCAAATGCTTGGCAGTAGTGACTGCTCACCTGAGAAGTCTAGGATTCCAGGTGTTTCCGTACCTAGATGACTGGCTCCTAACTGCCACCTCCAAGCATCTACTTCTGCGGAGCCTACAAGCCACTATATCACTGGGCAATTCCCTTGGAATCACCTTCAATTGGCCAAAGACTGTGTTGCGGCCATCTCAAAGAATAAGATTCATAGAGGTAGAGATAGATTCAAACCAGATGCAGGTCTATCTACCTACAGACAGAATTCAAACCATTCAAAATCAAGTTCGAGCCTTATTCCCCAGGTCCAAAGCCCCAGCCAGAATGGTCCTGCAGCTATTGGGATCCATGTCTGCCACGGTTCTGCTAGTTCCCTTGGCAAGGTTGCACATGAGACTCCTCCAGTGGCTTCTTTCAACTCAGTGGTCCTTTCAGGAACTCCCTCGCAATCACCTCATATGGATCACGGAATCTTGCAAACGGGACCTTCGCTGGTGGCTAGTGTCCTCCAATTTGGATCAGGGACGACCCTTTGTTCTTCCTCCTCCGGCGGCCACTTTGACCACAGATGCCTCCCAGATGGGGTGGGGGAGGGCATTCCCTGGGCAGGTCAGTCCAAGGCAAATGGCACCCGGAAGAGACTCCTCTTCACATCAACATCCTAGAAATGAGGGCAGTACTCCTGTCCCTTCAAGCCCTTCATGATTATCTCCCTCAGGGCGTAATTGCTGTTCACTCAGACAACATGTCAGTTGTCTGGTACCTGAACAAACAGGGAGGGACCAAATCCTATCCTCTTTGCAGAGAAGCCATGAGAGTTTGGGAATGGGCAGTCTCGACCAAACGCTTCCTAGTGGCTACTCACATACCGGGCAAGTCCAATGTCATAGCCGACAGATTGAGCAGAACCATCCTCTCTCCTCACGAATGGTCTCTGAATATGACAGTTGCAAGGCAGATTTTCAGCGAATGGGGAGTTCCGTGTTGCGACCTCTTCGACTCCTCTGAATGCGAAGTGCAAAGAATTTTTCTCCCTAACCCCGGCTCCGGGGAAGAGCCCCATGGACGCATTAGTCCATCCTTGGCCCACCGGCCTGCTTTATGCCTTCCCTCCAGTTCCTCTCCTCCCCAGGGTGATTCAAAAGGCATCTCTCTTAGGGAGCAGGATGATCTTAATTGCTCCTTACTGGCCTCGTCAAGTGTGGTTTCCCTATCTTCGGAAACATGCTCTGGAAGGTCTGTGGTTCCTGGACCAGGTCCCAGACCTACTGATTCATTAGTCGGGACTATTACACCAGTCCCTACACAACTTAAAATTGACGGCCTGGCTCCTCCTCTTCCGACGATAGTCAGGAGTCATACACTGGATCCAGATGTTGTGCACATATTATCTTCAGCCCACAAGTCTGCTACAAAGAAACTGTATTCTAGCAAATGGAAAAGGTTTGCTATTTGGGCTCAACTCCGGGGCCTGGACCCCATTTCTACCCCCGTGGCAGAAGTACTAAAATTTCTGACCTCTCTTTTCAATCAAGGCTCTTCAGTTTCTACCATCAAAGTACAATTGGCAGCAATTTCTAATTTTCATGAATCCATAGACCCACCTTTAATGAGCAACAGATTGTGTAAGACCTTCTTGAAAGGTGCTGCTCTATTAAGACCTCCGATTTCTCATCCTGCACCTCCATGGGATCTCGATATAGTGTTGCGTGCCTTGACTTCTTTTCCCTTTGAACCGGCAGCTACCTGTGATCTAAAGTTTCTATCATGGAAGACAGCCTTTCTAGTGGCGATTACTTCAGCCAGAAGGGTTTCAGAGCTTCAAGCTTTGTCAGTGAAACCCCCGTACTTGGTTTTTCATACAGACAAAGTATCCCTCAGACCAAATCCTTCATTTGTTCCTAAAGTTTGTTCTACTTTATGCTTGCAACAATCGTTAGAGCTTCCAGTTTTTTTCCCAAAATACTCTAATAAAGCGGAGTTTATATTCCACACACTAGATGTCCACAGACAGTTACGTTTTTATTTAGATAGGACCAAACAATCAAGGAAAACAGATCAGTTGTTTGTATCCTTTGCAGAAAACAAATTGGGCAATGCTGTCACAAAGGTCACTATTGCCAAATGGATCAGGGACTGTAATACTCAAGCTTATATTTATTCTAACAAAGAGCTTACCACCTCTGTCAAGGCTCATTCTACAAGGGCTATGACTACTTCGGTAGCATTTCATTCTAAGCTTGCTATTGGTGACATTTGTGCTGCAGCTACATGGTCTTCCCCGCACACCTTCATTTCCCACTACAAATTAGATGTGGCATCTAGAGGACGAGCTTCATTTGGTTCCACAGTGCTCAGGAGTGTTTTCCAATGAGCCACCCGGGATTTAGGTGCTAGGGACGCTGTCCCATCAGTCAGATTGTAGGCGAGATAGGATCACATAACATCTTTTAGTTATGTACTCACCATAACTTCAGATGTTTGGGATCCATCTCGCCTACATTCCTAATAACCCACCCTCCTTCCCCCTTCCTTGGAGATCAGAGGATATCAGAAGGTCCGAATCCTGTTGTTTCATCTTGAAACATCTAACAATGTTACATAAACAAGTTGTGCATGTGTGCATGAATGCGGACAAACAAGGTCTGGGGGATTAGTGGTGGTGCATCCTGGGATAAAGATAGCTCAGCCAATTAGAGGCCTCGCTCTATAGCATAAGCGTGCCGAGTCGGAGCCGAGGGATCGGCTCCGAACCCATCAGTCAGAATGTAGGCGAGATGGATCCCAAACATCTGAAGTTATGGTGAGTACATAACTAAAAGTTAAAGTAATTTCTGCAGCATAATATGGTTGCCATCAGTGGTCACATTTCCTTTGTGGACTACAAAATGCTCATGCAGTCTAACAATGTAAGGACTGACTCAGTCAGTGGGAATAACTTAACGTATATCTGCGTGTACAAGATATGCATCCCCCTCTGGTAGGATGCCACAAAAAAGTGTAAAAGACCTATTTATGAACATCATTAATGCACTTAGTTGATGGGGCTGCCATTTGTATCTCTTTTTGTGGTTCTGTCCGTGTATGTGGAGGGGGCCTTGAAAATGGTAAATGTGTTAATACTTTACAAGAAAAAATATTTTCTGACTTTTTTGAAAATCTCACTGAAATCTTTGATAGTACATTTAAGTTATCTTAACATATAACCATTATAAATAACTAACATTTAAAGCTTAGCATTTCAATGGTGTGATGCTTATGTAAATGTGTCAGAAGAGGCGACCACTGTCTTTAAATCCCTGACTGATGTAATTGCTTTGTTTTGCTATGAAAGGGGAGTGTTAAGTTCTTCTCTTCTTTAATTAGAACACTGGAAAACAGTTCTACAACTTTGTGCTTTTTTTATATCAGCTGCTGTGTTCTTGGCATTAGCAGGATTAATTTCCCCCAGTAGCTGAGGGTAGTTTGTAGCTGTCTTCAGTTTGTGGGATATGTGCTTGAAAAACTTTAAGGGTTTAGCAGCAGTCTGATTTATCATGATTACAGCAATGCCTTTAACAAAATACACCATCATCCTACAATGAAAATTTAATTCTTAAAAAAGATCCTGCTATTGCTTTGTGGCTAAGAGCTGGTAAGTAGCAGATAGGTAAAGATTGTGTGATGGTAACAGCAAGAGGTTCTCCCATTCGATTTTCGGCTGGAGTGCGGGGAGTGCCTTCTGTGTGGAGTCTGCATGTCCTCCCCGCGGTTGGGTGGGCGTTCGAAAGACATGCGTAAATGGGCGTGCCTTAGTTGAAGGTTGAATGTCGAGCTGGCACCTCCGCGTTCGTCAAAATCTACTGCCAATCATTTGAGGACCAGAGTTTCGCTGTGGCGACCCCTAACTGGGAAAAGCCGAAAGACAACAACAACATTTATTTTGAATAGTTAACAGTTAGTGAAATAATACAATTGGTTTCAGTTATGGGCCCCTTTACATTCATTCTTTATTATACCTTTAAAGGCCAATAACTTGCTATTGTGCAACTGTACAGATTGTGTCAGATGAGAGTAGTCCGCATTACCAAAGGAGGTGGATCAACAATGCTGCAAATCAACTGCATTCTCTCTTTCAAGGGTCGCCCCAAATCAATTTGGTTCTAATTTAAAAAAATGGAAGGTCATTTAATAGGTAAGAAGACATTGGATAAGTCACATTATATAATGAGAAGTCATTAGCACATATCTTTTGAATGTTATATCATTACGAGCCTCTTGCATATCTCAGGACATCATTGTGAACTGCAATCCACTGTTAGCCAGTAGTCTGGCTAGAGACCCAAGTATAGAGTGATTCTGAGACATGTTACCTGTAGGAAAACTGACATGCTTCTACTAGTATATGCATGTCTTGTTAGGCCCTGCTTACACTAATATACAGTCATCTGTTTAGCCAGGATTTTGACAACTTAAATTGCTGTCGTTCTCATTTAGATTATGTGGCAGTATGATCCTGGAATGGAAATCACTGGCATATGATTGCTTAAGGGAATATAATTTTGTAGTCATTCCAGGTACTGGATCTAACAAAGGGGGTCAAAGGTATGACCACTCATAGGCAGATCAAATAAAGAGGTGGCTATATTGCTGACAGCATAGGGTCTTGAATTCAGTATAAGAATGGCTATAGATAAGACACATTTAATGAAGGAATTGGCACAGTGTTATGTTGAAGTCCTGCTACAAACAGTGGGAAATATTTCAGTCTTAGGAAATGTTCTCTGTTATTTTTCCTGTGGTTTTCACTTCTGTTTTGTTGTATTTCAACTGTAGCTAACAACATACCTTTAATGCAGGTATTCAGCACTTTATTTATTGCCTTTTGTTTAGCTGGGCACTCAGACCAATTTTTAATGGAGGCCCAAGGAGTTTACAGAGAAAAAAAAGAATCATTTTTTTTAACAGTAGAAATGGGGTTTTAGAATCATCCCGTGGGTAATACAATCAAGACAGAGGTTAATATTGATTTCTTTAAGAGTGTTAAGCAGTAATAAGCAGTTTGCATTTACTTATACAGCAGCATACAAATTTCATTTACAAAAGAGCAATGAAAAGCAGTATACGGTTATAAATACTGATAGGATTTATTAACATTTACAGGCCAAGGTAACAGAGCAGAAAGTTAGGGGTTGGAGAGAGAGAGAGTCAGTCAGTCAGGGTGTGAACATAAACAGAGCCAGGAGGAATCTAGGTGCTGTTTTAGGTTGTGCCTAAAACTAGATGCACAGCTGTCCTGTTTTATTGGGATAGGCAGGGAGTTTCACTCTCTGGTGACATAGGATGAGTATAGTGAGTCTCCAGCTGTATTACAAGGTTTGGAAGTTGTTAGTAGACTCTGATTACCTGAGTGAAGGCAACATGGTGGGGGAATAGTGCTTGATAATGTTTTGTGTAGATGGGCATGTATGTGGTTTGTGTATTATTTTGTGGGCAATTTGAAGATGAGTAAATGTAAGGTGATAAGGTAGATGATGTTCTTCGTGTTTCACTGTTGCAGTCATTACATTTGGGTAATCTGCTGGCAGGTTGCCCTCAATCAGCCTGATTAACAAAGTCTTGGGTCCTGCGTCGGTTGTTGTCCCTTCTTCCATGACGTCAGGTCGTCATGGGTATAAAACATGCAGCCGATGCCATTACATCAGTCTTTCTTGCTGTGCGGTGCCCGAAGCAGAAGCAGTTCACAAGTGCCAGTCGGCTGACTCCTGAAATTTTCATTTTCGAGTTTCAGAACCGAAGTCTTCAACTTAAAGCTAAGTACCCAGTTGGGTAAACTTTTTCTTGCTCCTTACCAATGTCAGTAAAAGTTAATAATTGCATTACTTGTGGGAAGCAAATACCTCATAAAGATTTTCATTTGTACTGTATTCCTTGCCTAGGCCCTGACCACGACGTACCTTGCTGTCAGTTTTGTGCTTTATTTAATCAGCGCACTATCCGTCGTCGGTACATTTTTGCCTCTAAATATTTTGGTTCTCGGTTTAAATATCCAGAAATGACGTTGATTAGCCATCCGACTACCAGGATTTCAAAAAAATGCAAAGATAAAGACAGAGACAGGCCGTCGAGGTCCAAAACTGCCGACGACGCTTCTCCTAAGCCAGTCGCCAGTACGCCGGTACTCAGTGTGGTGCTTTAGCAGCCCCTGACACCCACTACTTCTGATTCGCAGGCCTCTACTGAGACCCATTCAGAGTCTGGTATGCCGTGAGATACTTCACCTATGGAACCCACAGATGTCTCTATCTTGGATGCGTACGGAGCCGCTGTGCAAGCACCGGCTTCTGATGGTGTATTCAGGCCTACAGACTTGCACATTAAACCGACTCCACCTTCAATACTAAGGCCTAAATCTCGATCTATGTCTAAAAAACCGACACCCAGGCCACATGTTCAGGCCCCTATGTTTAAAAAACAAATGATCAAAATGGCTGAAGATCTAATTACTCTAATCAGGGGTAGTCAACCCCCCCCCCCCTTCTAAGAGGCCTAGGGCTGATCTTGACTATGAATCTTCTGATCAGGACTCTGTTTCTTTTGACTCTTCTAATGACCTGGATTTGTCCATTCCTACTTATGAGGATTCTGATGCAGAGGATTTCATTCCCTCTGCTTCCCCCTCTGAGGATTTTTCTTTTGGAGAAACTTTACATACCTTAAGGCAGCATTTCCACTGGGAAACTGAGGAATTTTCTGATTCAAAAAAGAGGCTTAGGGATTTTCTTCTTCTACCTCAGCATAGGCCTTTGGCTATACCTCCTGTACTAGACATTGTTGTTGTGTGATGTTCTTCGTCTCCCATTGCTGCAGTCCTTACATATGGGTATTCCGCTGTCCACAATCGGCCCGAATACCAAAGGGCTAGAACTGGCGTCGATCATCGGCGCCCGAGACTGACGTCAGTACGTGCCAGTACAAATGCGCATGACCGACGCCATAACCTCTGTCTTTCTTGCCGCGTGGTCCTAAGCAGAAGCAGCATTTGCAAGTGCCATTCGGCGTTCTGGAATTGTCGGTTTTCGAGTTTCAGACCGGAGACCAAGTTGGGCTAAGTACCCCGTTGGGGACACTTTTGTCTTTTTCTTGCCTCAGTATTGACGGATGTCAGAAAAAGTTAATAACTGTATTTCTTGTGGGAAACAGATTCCTCATAGGGATTACCATTCACTCTGTATTCCTTGTTTGGGGCCTGAGCACGACGTTGTTGGGTGTCGCTTTTGTGCTACATTTAACAAGCGTACTATTAAACGACTGTTGGACTGTGCTAGGCTGGTGTTTGGTAAACGTTGTAATTACAACATGCCGTCGGATTCGCCGACGCCTGGTTCTTCTAAAAAAACGCAAAGAGAAGTCTTTGCGGTCCAAACAGGATGAGTCGTCCACTCCGGACGCCGGCTCTGGAGAACCACTGACTACTTCAGCGGCTCCTTCTGAAAGTTTACCTGAGTCTCAAGGGGAGCCTTTGTTACTACAGGAAGTGGCTTCTCCTGTGTTAGGCCGGGCTGAGGGTGCTTCTCTGATGTCAGTGGTTCCCTCCCCTCATAGGGTAGTTAGGCCTCCTCCTTCTCAAAGCAAAGCCCATTCTAAGTCTAAGTCTGCCCCTGCTGGTGCTAGTCCCCAGGGTCCAGCTCCTAGGAAGCACATGTTAAAGATGGCTGAAGATTTGATTACTTTAATTAGGGGTTCTATGCCCCCCCTGCGAAGAGGCCCAGGGTAGAGACAGAGTTGGAGGGTTTGGTTCAGTCTTCCAATTAGTCAGATTCCTCTGTAGAAGAACTTCAGGATTTCCCTCCCTATTCTGATTCGGAGGCTGAGGACACTACTCCCTCGTCCCCTCCAGAAGATTTTTCTTTCTCTGAGACTTTGCATTCCATGAGGGAACATTTCAAATGGGAGCGCCTGGATTATTCTCCTTCACGTAAAGGGCTAACTGACTTCTTGTTTTGCCTCAGCATAGGCCCTTGACTATTCCCCCTGTACTGGATGTTGTTCAGGATGTATTTTCTGAGGCTGCCCTTAACCCAGATTCTCTGCCTCCTGCCCCGGTTAAACCAGATAGATACTACAGGGTTCCGGAAGCTCACAAGTACTTATATAAGAGTCCTAGGGCTGATCCAGAAACTATTACTCAAGGCCCCAAAGGTGTTAGGGCTTCTGTGGTTAGGAATCCAGTTCCTCTGGACAAGGATGCTAGGGCCCTGGATAGGTGGGGTAAAAAACTGTATACCTCTTCTACTTTGTCTATGAGAGCTTTAAATTGTCAGTTTCATATGCTCAGGTATCACAATTATTTGCTGGGCCAATTGAAATGTAAAGTAGATGCTTTAGCTGAAGGTATTGAATGTAAGGTGCTTCAGGATTTAGTGCATGCTTCAGACCAAGTTGGTAAGCATTCTTTGCAGTGTGGTTTTGATGCTTTACAGGCTTCTTCCAGGGTGGCTGCTACTAGTTCAGTTGTTCGCAGGCATGCCTGGCTTAAAGATCAGACCTTGTCGGAGCATGTTAAGGCTCGAATTATGGATGCTCCTCTGCAATCTGATGTTCTTTTTGGCCCTCCAGTAGAATCAGTTTTGAAAAAAATGGAGGAAAAAGCTAAGTCTATGCAGACAGTTAAGGACTTTTACAGGTTCAGCCCCTAAGTTCAGTAGGAATTGGCCTGCTAAGGGATGGTCTTTCCCTCTTCGGATTATCAATCTAGGGGCAGGTCGAGGCGAGGTAGAGGTAGGGCTTCCTCTCAGGGCCCTGTTACTTCTAGGTCTTTGAGTTCTTCTACCCCTTCTGCTGGGGAGGGCAGGGTCAGTCCTTCGAAACAGACCCAATGACCTTTGTCTTCAGCTGCCGGACTCTGCCTTGCTGGCAGCTCCTCTAGGAGGAAAACTGGGACTTTTCAAAAGGAATTGGCATTTGGTTACCCAAGACAAATGGGTATTGGACATAATAAATCGAGGCTACAAATTTTATTTTCACACATTCCCTCCTTTCAAAGGTATGCCGGATGTGCCTCATCAGCAAAGACTGGAAGCACAGGCACAAATTTCTTCTCTGCTTCAGTTGGGAGCAATACAGGAAGTACCTTCTGCAGAAAGAGGCACAGGGTTTTATTCCCGTCTTTTCTTAGTGCCAAAGAAAGGAAATACTTGGAGGCCAATTCTGGATTTGTCCATTCTAAACACCTTTCTGGAAATTCCAAAATTCAAGATGTTAACACTGCAACAGCTGTTACCTATGCTGGGCAAAGATCACTGGATGGTGACTCTGGATCTCAAAGAGGCCTATCTTCACATTCCTATCAGGCCCAGTTGCAGAAAATTCCTGAGATTTCGGAGTGGGAATTTGCATTATCAGTTCTCTGCATTGCCCTTTGGCTTGTCTACTGCGCCCAGGGTATTCACAAAAGTCCTGGCTCCAGTAATAGCTTTTCTCAGACTAACAGGAATTCAGATTTATCCTTATCTGGACGACTGTTTGATTCTGGCTCAAGGCAAGCACGAACTTCTTCAACATCTGCAGTATGTAATGACAGTTTTAAGTTGCCTAGGGTATTCTGTGAACGAAATAAAGTCCAGTCTAGTACCCTCACAAGAGATGTGTTTTCTGGGTGTAAGACTGAATACAGCTGCTCAGATGGCATTTCTTACCCCGGACAAACAAAGAATTCTTCACCTATACTTCCGACAGCTATCAGTAATGTCCAGGCTGACTGCAAGGACAGTCCTTCAAGCCTTGGGGTTCGTGGCATCTTGCATTCTAGTACTTCCCAATGCCAAACTGCATATGAGGAAGCTACAATGGTATCTCAAAAGCGTTTGGACTCAACACAGCCACGATTTGGACACTGTCATTCGGATTCTACCTTGCATTCAGAAAGAATTTCTGTGGTGGGCTCAGGAATGTCACCTAAACAAGGGGCTCTCTGTGACCCAACCAGAGGCAAGTCAGATATTGACGACAGACGCCTCGGAGTCAGCCTGGGGAGCTCATTTCAGAGGAAAATGGATTCAAGACCTTTGGCCCCAGAGCTACTTCACTTGCATATCAACATGAAAGAGATGCTGGCAGTTCAATTTGCTTTGGAAGGATTCAAGAGCCTACTTCAACCAGGACTGGTGTTGATTCGAACAGACAACACAACTGTCATGTGGTACATCAACAAGCAGGGGAACTCATTCTTACCCTCTTTGCAGACAAGCAATGCTGTTATGGGAAACTGCTTTGAATCTGCACATCACTCTTCGAGCACAGTTTCTGCCAGGAGCACAAAATTCTAGCAGATGTTCTGAGCAGACAGATTGTGGATCCTCACGAATGGAAATTGGACCCTCAGGTATTTCTTCAGTTGACCAGGGCTTGGGGAACTCCAGACATAGATCTGTTCGCTTCTCCTCTGAATTTCCAACTGCCACTGTTTTGCACAAGGCTGTTTCATCCAAAAGCCTGGAAAATAGATGCACTATCCTTCAGTTGGAGCAACCTTCACGTGTATGCTTTTCCTCCTTTGCCTCTTCTTCCAAAGGTGCTGTTGAAAGTCAGGAGGGACAAACCTTGCATGATCCTTATAGCACCGGATTGGCCTAGTCAGCATTGGTACCCTCTGTTGAGGAGCTTAATTCATGGAACACCTTGGCCATTACCACAGATTCCTCACTTATTGTCTCAGGAAAACAATCATTTTCTCAATGTCAGGGTGCAATCCCTACACCTGACAGCCTGGCGCATTCTGTTTTAGAGAAGGAGGGCCTTCAGCTCCCTCAACAAGTTTTGGATGTTATTTTGGAAGCCAGGCCCTAGTACTCGAAAAGTTTATGCTGATAAATGGAAGAGATTTTTTCTTTGGAGTTCAGCTAAAGGCTTTGATGTCAAATTGCCTAATTTGAGTTGTACATTGCAATATTTGACTATTTTATTGGACAAGGGTTTGTCCTTCTCTTCTGTAAAAGTGCATGCCGCAGCTATTTCTGCTCACTATGATTGTGACCCTCCTTTATTTTCACATCCATTGGTTAAACAGTTTCTTAGAGGGGCAAAGAATATAAGACCCCCACGGAGGGCTCCTACTCCTACCTGGGATCTTAATTTTGTTTTGGAAAAGCTGATTCTGCCTCCTTTTGAACCTGCAGCTACAGCTGAATTGAAGTTGTTGTCTTGGAAGACTGCTTTTTTATTGGCTGTTACTTCTGCTAGAAGGGTATCTGAATTACAGGCCCTCATGGCAGTGGAACCTTTTCTGATTTTTCACAAGGACAGAGTTTCCTTACGTACTAATCCTACTTTTCTGCCTAAAGTGATTTCTAATGTGGCATTGAACCAATCTATACATTTGCCTACTTTTTATGCTGACCCCAAAATGAAGGGAAAAGTTTTGCATTCTTTGGATGTACATAGGCAGTTAAGGTATTATTTGTTCAGAACCAAAGAGTTCAGAAGATCTCAACAATTATTTGTTTCGTTTGCTTTGACTTCACGAGGGAAAGCTGTCTCAAAACAAACTATTTCCAAGTGGATTGGCCATTGTATTGCTTTTTGTTACTCTCATCATGGAAAGGAGGTTCCAGTTGGGATCAGGCCTCATTCTACTAGGGCTACGGCCACCTCTACTGCTTTTTGAGAGGGGTAGCTACTAAAGACATTCTAGAGGCAGCTACTTGGAGTTCTGTACATACCTTTACAAAGCATTATCATTTACCTCTTTATTCTAGGTCTAGGGCTGGGTTTGCCACTGCAATCTTACAGGGCATGTTAGCAGCTCCTAATGCTATTTAGTTGGCCAGCCTCCCTTTTTTCCGTTGCTCTGGGATTCTACCCATATGTAAGGACTGCAGCAATGGGAGACGAAGAACATAGTACAGTTTTGTACCTACCATAAATGTAGATGTTCGAGGATCTCCATTGCTGCAGTCCAATTTTCCCTCCCTCCATCCCCCCTTTTCTTTTTAGGTTGGGGTTTGGGTGGTGTTTTTTGCATTCTGACGTCTGAGGCAAGAAAGACTGAGGTTATGGCGTCGGTCATGCGCATTTGTACTGGCACGTACTGACATCAGTCTCGGGCGCCGATGACCGACGCCGGTTCTAGCCCTTTGGTATTTGGGCCGATTGTGGACAGCGGAATACCCCATATGTAAGGACTGCAGCAATGGAGATCCTCGAACATCTACATTTATGGTAGGTACAAAACTGTACTTTCGGAATCCAGTATGGCCCCCGATTCCCTTCCTCCAGCTCCTAGTAAACCTGACAGATACTACAGGGTTCCTGAATCCCACAAGTTTATTTTCAAAAATCCTGTTGCAGATCCTGAAACCATTTCTCAGGGGCCTAATGGCATTAAGGCTTCTACTGCTAAAAATCCTACCCCTTCTGATAGAGACTCCAGAGTGCTGGATAGATGGGATAAAAAGGTTTATACTTCTGCAACCTTGGCAATCAGGGCTTTAAACTGCCAATTTCATATGTTAAAATATCAACAGCATATTACTGGACTGCTTAAACAGAAAATTATGTTGATTTCTGACTGTGTGGAAAATAAAGATTTACAGGATTTATTGCATTCTGCTGAACAAGTTGGAAAACATACTTTGCAATGTGGTTTTGATTCTTTAGAGGCCTCTTGCAGGGCTGCTGTTACTGGGTGTGTGCTTAGAAGGCATGCTTTGCTTAAGGAGCAATCCCTGCCTGATCATGTTAAAGCAAAATTGTTGGATGCTCCTTTAAATCAGGACCGCCTGTTTGGCAATAAGGCTGAAGAAGTTTTAAAAAAGATGGAAGATAAAGCTAAATCTATCCAAACTGTAAAAGATTTCTTACAAGTACAACCTCCAAGATTTAGTAGGCACTGGCCTACTAAGAATTGGTCCTCTTCAGCTCCTTCCAGATCCTCTCAGGCCAAACCCAGACACACCAAAAGCAGCAGGTTTCAGTCCCAGGGGACTCTCAGAACTAAGCAATGGGGGACCTCCACTTCCAGATCTGGAAATAACAAGACACCCCCCTATGGTAAACAGTCTCAGTGACTTTCCTTTAAAATTACCAAGCACTTACCTTTTAGCCACCCCTTTGGGGGGAAAGATTGCTCTTCATGCAAAAAAACTAGGATCCCATAACCCAGGACAAATGGGTTTTAAATATAGTGTCCCAGGGATACAGATTTCATTTCCACACGTTGCCAACACCAAACGGGTGGCCCGACCTACCCCCCAAGTCAGTGGGCAGAGGCTCAAAAACAAGTACTTTTCCCTCTTAAACATGGGGGCTATCCAACCGGTACCAGACAAGGAAAAGGGACAAAGTTTATATTCCAGGCTTTTCCTGGTACCCAGAAAAGACAAATCATGGCGTCCACACTAAATACCTTTCTGGACATTCCAAAATTCAAGATGCTGACTCTTCTCCAGTTACTTCCTATGCTAGGCAAAGATGCCTGGTTGGCAACTCTAGATTTAAAAGAAGCATACCTGCACATCCCAATCGGGGAATCTTGCAGAGGATACCTACACTTCAAAGCAGGCTACTTGCATTATCAGTTCTCTGCATTGCCCTTTGGCTTGTCTACTGCGCCCAGGGTATTCACAAAGTGCCTGGCTCCAGTAATTGCATTTTGCAGGCAAATATTCAAATTTATCCATACCTGGACGATTAAAAAAAAAAAAAAAAAAAAAAAAAAAAGGTTCTAACTTGTCTGGGGTACACCATAAACAAAAAGAAATCACAACTGGTACCCTCTCAACAGATTACATTCCTGGGTGCAAGCTTGAATACAACTGCCCAGATGGCTTTCCTCACACCAGAAAAGCAAATTCATTTGGTAACTTACTTCAAACAAGTGGCCACAAAAGGCCACAAAAACCCTGCTATCTGCAAGACAAATACTGCAAGCCTTGGGGTTCATGACCTCCTGTATTCTTCTAATTCCAGATGCAAGACTGCATATGAGGAAACTACAGTGGTACTTCAAAAGTCTATGGAGTCAACATTGTCACAGCTTGGAAACAATGATTCCTATCATTCCTTGCCTACGAATGGAGTTCTTTTGGTGGGCAGAGGCCTGCCACCAAAACAAGGGACTGCCAGTCACACTACCCCCTGCCACCCAAACCCTAACTACAGATGCATCAGACTATGCATGGGGGGCTTACCTGGCAGGGAAGTGTATTCAGGGCAAATGGAACCCAAATCAAATGCACCTACATATCAATCAAAAAGAAATGTTAGTTGTACAGAATGCTCTGACAGCTTTCAAGGACTACATTCTTCCAGGACAACTAATGGTAAAGACGGACAACACTACGGTTATGTGGTACATAAACAAACAGGGGAGGGTACACGTTCCTACCCCTCTGCAGACTAGCCATGGCATTGTGGAACACAGCCTTGAGCTACCAAGTGCACCTACAAGCTCAATTCCTGCCAGGAAAATTGAATACACTGGCAGACAGACCAAGCAGAAATCTCATGGACCCACACAAGTGAAAACTGGAACCACGAATTTTCAACATTTTGACAAGCAAATGGGGGAGCCCAGACATAGATCTATTTGCCTCCCCCCAGAACTACCAGTTGGACAAATTTTGCACAAGTACTCCCCACAAAAAAGCCTGGAAAGTGGATGCTCTGTCCTTCAGCTGGAAAAAACTATCAGTCTATGCCTTTCCCCCTCTGCCTCTACTCTGTAAAGTTCTGTTAAAAGTCAAACAGGACAAACCAAGAATGATTTTGATTGCTGCAGACTGGCCACGCCAACACTGGTACACCCACTCCTGCACGGTGTGTCACAAATATCGACATGGCACCTGCCTCAGACACCTTCCTTGCTGTCTCAGCAGGAGTACCAAATTCTACACCATCAGCTTCCATCATTGAACCTTGCAGCTTGGCTAATCACTTAAATTCACCCTTAGCATCCCTCAGCAAACCTGTGATGGATGTAATCTTGGAGTCGAGAAGACCTTAGTACTAGAAAATCTTAAGCTGACAAATGGTAAAGATTCTGTGCCTGGAACCAATCTTTAGGGATGAGCACAGCAGCGCCCAATTTACCTCAGATTTTGCAATGCTTAACTGAGATGCTTCACAAGGGCCTGTCTTTTTCCTCTATTAAAACCCACGCTTCAGGTATTTCAGCTCACTATAACGCAGAACCCACCCCTCTTTTCTCATCCCATGCTCAAGCAGTCTCAGAGGAGGGGCAAAGAACTTGAGACCACCCAGGAGAGCTCCTACCCCTGCCTGGGACCTTAACTTTGTTTTGGAGAAACTCACTCTGCCTCCTTTCGAGCCAGCTGCTACTGCAGACTTAATTTTTTTTTTCTTGGAAAACAGCCTTCCTTTTAGCAATCACTTCAGCTAGAAGGATATCTGAATTACAGGCCCTTATGGCAGTGCAGCCTTTCATCGTCTCTCATGCGGACAGGGTATCTCTGAGGACCAATCCATCCTTCATGCCCAAGGTGGTTTCCAGTGTGGCTCTTAATCAGTCCATTCATTTGCCAATCTTCTATCCCAATCCACAGAACAAAGGGGAATGGATTCTGCATTCCTTGGATGTGCACAGACAACTTAGATTCTACTTGGACAGAACTAAATTTCAAAGAAAATCTGAACAATTGCTAGTAGCATTTGCTGCTGGAGCAGAGGGGAAGGCTATTTCAAAACAAACCATTTCTAAATGGATAAGCCATTGCATTCATTTCTGCTATAAGGACCATGGAAAACCTATCTCCCAGGGGATCAGATCTCTTTCCACCAGGGCTGCATCTACTTCTGCAGCCTTTCTCAGAGGTGTTCTTACCAAGGATATTTTAGAAGCTGCTACCTGGAGTTCTGTACATACTTTCACCAAGCATTATCATTTACCAATTTTCTCTAAATCCAGAGCTGGCTTTGCCACTGCTGTCTTGCAGGGCCTTCTAGCTGGTCCTAATGCTGTATAACTTCCTTCTCCCAACCATAGCTTTGGGAATCTACCCAAATGGTAATGACTGCTACAGTGAAACACGAAGAACATAGTGCAGTTGTGTACATTTACCATAAATGTAGATGTTAGAGTGTATTCACTGTTGCAGTCCTGGTTACCCTCCCTCCAGCCCCTTGTTTTTCTCTGACTATACCTCTACTTTCTTTTACTATGCTTAAAAAGCCTTTTTGGTGTATTTGCTTTTGTTTGGAGGTATAATTTTGTGTGTTTAATTTTATTTGCTCCCCATTTGGGGGGCACCTGACATCTGGGGCAAGAAAACTGATGTAATGGCGTCAGCTACATGTTTTATACCCCTGACGACCTGACGTAATGGAAGAAGGGACAGCAACCGACACAGGACCCAAGACTTAATCAGGCCGACTAAGGGCAACCTGCCAGCAGATTACCTAAATGTAATGAGTGCATCAGTGAATACACTTGAACATCTACATTTATGGTAAGTGTACACAACTGTACTTTCTTCGTGTTTCACTGTTGCAGTCCTAACATATGGGGTTATCCAACTCCCAGAAGCCCTCAGCTGGCCCGAATACCAGAGTCCTTGGTATATGACATTGGCTGCCGTTGGTTGTAAAACTGATGTCAGAACGTCAGGTATAAAGGAAGGCAGCTGACGCCATTTCCTCAGTCTTTTTTGCCACGGAGCCAGAAGCAGATGCAATACGCACTAGTGCCGGTCGGCCATTTACCTTCTTTTTGCTTTCCGACTACCAGGTTGAAGACGCTTTCAGATAAGTACCCTGTTGGGGATCCTCTTTTCTTGCTTTAACGAATGTCAGATAAAGTTAATAACTGTCTTGCCTCTGGAAAACAGATTCTGCACCATGATTTTCATTCCTATTGTATAACTTGTTTGGGCCTTGAGCATGATGTCCCTAATTGCGATCTCTGGGTTTCCTTTAACCTGCATACCATACACCATTAGAGCTAAGATTTTGTATAAACATTTCAGAGTCTGACCTAAGTTAATCTCTATGGTGTCTTCTGGTCTCCTGGCTTCGGATATACCTAGGAAACGCAAAGACAAGGACCGTGACAGACCTAGGGTTAAATCTGCTGATGACGCACTGGTGAGATTGGTAATCAGCCCAGCGGTAAGTCAGTGAGGCACTTTTGCAGCCCCTGCAGTCCACAGATTTTCAACCATAGGCCTCTGCCGAGACCTTTACTAAGTCCTCCATGCCGCAGTCTGCTATTTAGTCTCCAGACCCTCCGCCTGTCGCCACCTCAGATGGATCGTGAGCCGCTATACAGGCACTGGTTTCTGACGCCTCTTCTCTTCGACAGGAGACCAGATCCAGACCGACTACCTTAGGCCATATGTTTGCAGTCGCTAGGCCTCGAGTCTCTCTGGATTGCTAGCAAACCTTCCAGCCACAAACCTTCACACAGGCAGGCGTCGGCCTCTCCTGTTGTGTCTCAGTCCTAGTTGGTAAAGATGGCTGGTGATCTTCTTTCACTGATTAGGGGCTCTCATCCTCCCCCTACCAAGAGGACTAGGGAATTGTCTCCTGATGTTTTGTCCATCTCAGATTCTGAGGTTTCCAGTATTTCTGCTGGTGAAGAAGGAAATTCTCAACTTTTTTCTGGCTTTTAGGATTCTGATGCTAAAGACTCTATCCCTTCTGCCTCCCCCTCAGAAGATTTTTCCTTTGGGGATACTTTGCATACTCTTAGGGAGCACTTTAAATTGGTTTGTCAGGATTTTCCCCAGTCTAAGAAGAGAATCAGGGAATTTTTGGATTTGCCACAACATAAGCCTCTGGCTATACGTCCAGTTTTGGAAGTTGTGAATGAAGTTTTCATGGAAAATTCTTTAACTCCTAATTCTGTCCCTCCTGCCCCCAGAAAACCTGATGGGTATTATACGGTTCCTGATTCTCACCATTTCCTTTTTAAAAACCCAACTGCTGATCCTGAGATTATTTCTCAAGGCCCCAAGGGTGTTAAGGCTACTATTGCTAAAAACCCTGTTACTTCTGATAGAGTCTAGGGCCTTGGACAGGTGGGGTAAAACAGTCTATACCTCTGCAACCCTTGCCATTAGATCTGTGAATTGCCTTTTTCACATGCGTAAGTGTCAGCAACATACTTTGGAGACTATAAGACTAAATTGGGGATATTCCTTCCATGTCGGAGAACAAAGATTTACAAGACTTACTGAATTCTGCCACTCTAGTTAATAAGCATTCATTACATTGTGGTTTTGACACTTTGGAGGCTTCCTGCAGAGCAGCAGTCACTGGTTCCGTTATTAGAAGACATGCTTGGCTCAGGGAGCAGCCTCTTTCTGAACCTGTTAAATCTAAATTGCTGGATGTTCCTTTGCACTAGGACATTCTTTTTGGTAATAAGGCTGAGGAGGTACTGAAGAAGTTGAATGATAAGGCAAAATATATGCAAGCTGTAAAGTATTTCCTGCAGGTTCAGCCTCCTTGGTTCAGTAGGCATTACCCTTTCAAGAATTGGTCTTTCCCTGATCCTGGCAAGCAGGGTCGCTGTAGTTCTAGGGGTTTCAGATCTTCCAGAGGACAGGCTTCTGCCCCTCAAAGGGATAAACAATGGCATTCTTCTTTGGCTAAATTGAGGAGTTCTAAGCCAGCTTCCCAAAGCAAGCATTCTCAGTGACTCCGACCTTCTTGTGCCTACCTCTGCGGGCTCTGGGTTTCCTTTGGGGGGGAAGGTTAGCCAGGTTCGCAGAGGTATGGTCTACCATCACAGATGACAAATGGGTGCTCAATATTGTAAACCACGGTTGCAAGTTTTATTTTCACACCTTCCCTGTTCTGAAAGGGTACCCAGACATACCCAGAACTCTCAAGACAGAGTTAGAATGTCACATTTCTTCTCTACTGACCATGGGAGCTATAGAGCCAGTTCCTGCAAATCAGGCAGGCCTGAGTTTTTATTCAAGACATTTTCTGGTACCCAAAAAAGGGGGCACCTGGCACCCTATTCTGGATCTGTCTATTTTCAACACTTTTCTGGTGATTCCCAATTCAAGATGCTCACCCTTCAACAGTTGCTACCCTTGCTGGGCAAGGATTCATGGCTGGTAACTTTGGATCTCAAGGAGGCTTATCTGCACATTCCAGTAATGGAAAGTTGCAGGCAGTTCCTTCTATTCACGGCTGGGGAGCAACACTTTCAATTCTCTGCACTGGCCTATGGCTTATCTACTGCTCCCAGAGTTTTTACAAAGTGCCTGGCTCCGACCATTTCTTTTTGCAGGCAGAGAAACATCCTAAATTATCCTTGTCTGGATTACTCTCTCATTCAAGCAAACTCCCCAGGACAACTAGAAAAGGATTTGGACCCAGATGGTATTCCTCCCTCAAGAGAAGCAAGAAGATCTTTTGGTTTACTTCAAGAATTTGGCAAGCATGACTCCGCTCTCTGCAAGGCAATTCCTGCAAGCGTTGGGGTTCATGGCTTCATGTATTCTGATGATGCCATATGTAAGGCTGTATATGAGACAACTTCAATGGTACCTCAAGAATCGTTGGTATCAACACACACAGGACTTGGACTTGATTCTTCCCTTAATTCCTTGTCTACAAATGGAGTTCCTCTGTTGGGTGACAGCCTGTTGTCAGAACAAGGGTCTGCCTTTCTGCCCACCACCTGCCAGCCAGACTCTCACCACAGACGCCTCGGATTATGCATGGTGGGGCTCATCTGGAAGGCAGGGGCATTAAGTGGACTTGGAGCACCCAGCAGATTCACCTGCACAGAAAAGGAATTGATGGCAGTGTGGCAGGCCTTGCTGGCTTTCAAGGGCCTACTCTACCTGGGACTCTGCTGATCAGGACAGACAATACCACAGTCATGTGGTACATCAACAAGCGGGGGGACTCACTCTTATCCCTTGTGCAGACAAAGCATGAGACTATGGTCATTAGCAGCTTCCATGGGCATACATCTAATAGCCCGGTATCTTCCAGGGAGGCTAAATTCCTTGGTGGATCAATTGTGCAGACATGTTCTGGACCCTCATAAGTAGCAACTGAACAAAGCAATTTTCCATCGCATCACTCAGCATTGGGGCACCCCACAAGTGGAACTTTTCTCCTCTCACACCATTCATCTCTTTCCAATCCTCTGCACCAGGGAGTTTCACAACAAAGCTTGGAGAGTGGACATGCTGTCCTTCCCATGGACACAACTCTCAATTTATGCATTCCCTCCTCTGACTTTTCTTCCCAGAGTGCTGATAAAGATAAGGGATGAAAAACCCAAGGCTATTTGTATAGCACCAGATTGGCCCAGACAGCACTGGTATCCCCTTCTTCACAGCCTTTCCCCGGCTCGGCCTTGGCATCTTCCCCTGGTAGCAGATCTGTTGGTTCAGGAAGGGGGAAAGTTTCTTCATCCTCATCTTCAAACTCTGCATTTAACTTCCTGGTTAATTCTTTAAATCTTTCCAAACAGGTGGTGGAAGTACTTCATGAGGCCAGGAGGCCTAGCACCAGAAAATCATATGCATATAAATGGAAGAGATTTTGCTCTTGGATGCAGGCTAAAGGAGAAGACTCTTCTCATCCTTCTCTTTCCCTTATTCTTTATTACCTAGCAGGCTTGCTTAATGGTGGACTTTCCTTTTCATCAAAATTCATGCTTCAGCAATTTCTGCTCATTGCTCTTTTGAGCAACCCATTTTTTCTCACCTCTTAATGAAGCAGTCCCTGAGGGGAGCTAGCAATCTTAGACCTTCCAGAAGAGCTCCTACTCCTGCTTGGGATCTAAACTTTGTCCTGGAAAAGCTTACTCTAACTCCCTTTGAGCCAGCTGCCTCTGCAGATCTGAAGCTTCTCTCCTGGAAGACTGCTTTTCTTTTGGCTATTACTTCAGCCAGAAGAGTTTCGGAGCTACAAGCCTTAATGGCAGTAGAACCTTTCATCATTTTTCATTCCGATTGGGTTTCTCTGAGAACTAACCCCTCCTTTATGCCCAAGGTGGTTTCCAGTTTGACCCTTAACCAGTCTATTCACCTGCCTGCCTTTTTCAATAATCCCCAAAATAAAGGGGAAAGGATTCTGCACTCTCTTGATGTGCACAGACAGCTGAGATTTTATTTAAACAGGACTAAATCCTTTAGAAAACCTGAACAGTTGTTGGTTAGTTTTGCTCCTGGGGCTCAAGGTAAAGCTATTTCGAAACAAACCATCTCCAAATGGATTTCTCATTGTATACACTTTTGTTACCTGCAGCATTGGAAGGTTTCACCTCTGGGTATTAGGACCCACTCTAGTAGAGCAGCTGCTACCTCTGCAGCTTTTCTGAGAGGTGTGCTTACTAAGGACATTCTAGAAGCAGCTACATGGTCTTCTGTCCATACTTTCACAAAGCATTACAATCTACCTTTGTTTTCTAAATCCAGGGCTGGTCTTGCCTCTCCAGTTTTGCAGGGCCTTCTTACCAACCCATAATCTGTTATTCATCCTCCTCCCTTTGTCCTTTTCCTGGGCTTTGAGAATCAACCCATATGTTAGGACTGCAACAGTGAAACATGAAGAACATAGTAAAGTTGTGTACACTTACCGTAAATGTAGATGTTAAGAGTGTTTTCACTGTTGCAGTCCTGGTTTCCCACCCTCCATTCCCCCTCTTTTCCTAAGGCACAGACTACTTATTTTTCTTTTTTGGATGGCATGTTTCCAGGGTGTTTCTTTCCTGGGTTAGCCTTCTTTTGGGGGCTCCTGGCAGTTAAGGCAAGAAAAACTGAGAAATGGTGTCTGCTGCCTTCCTTTTATACCTGACATTCTGACATCAGTTTTACAGCCGATGGCAGCCAAAGTCATATACCAAGGACTCTGGTATTCGGGCCGGCTGAGGGCTACTGGGAGCCGGATAACCCCGTATGTTAGAACTGCAACAGTGAATGCACTCGAACATCTACATTTATGGTAAGTGTACACAACTGTACTTTCTAGCCAATTGAGATTCTTTTGTGTTAAGCAGTGGTGCATACAGTAAGATGTATTAGCTATAAACTTGACTATTTTGTGAAAGCATGCCTGTAATTTGTTTAGTGGGTGGCTTGAATGTTGGTTAATATGGATGTTGCATAGAAAAGGGATGGGAGAAGGTGGGATGATGCTAAGGATTTTCTTGAGTCTGAGATAGTTTGTTTCAGTAGAGGAAGCCCAGTTTTTCATGATTTTTTATGACCTGGATGATATGCAGGTCAAATTTTATGTTCTCTATTATGACTCCTAGTAGTTGGGTATTTGTTACAGTTTGTATGGTGGTGGTGGTGTTTGTTAAAGTAGTATTAAAGAATGTACAGGTTGTTGAAAGAGATGTGGGTGTGAAAAGCACTAATTTTTTTCCCTATTCGGATTAGCTGATGAGGCATTATGTAATTCTGTGGAAGTGAAGGAGTGTTGACTCATTTGTTGACGTAGTGGGATGGTTGAGACTGAGCAGATGGTGGTGAATCATTGGCACATTGTACTAATGTGGCAGGTTTGGTGGCTTTGCTGATGTTTGTGAAAATATTAAAAAGTACTGGGCCTAGAATTGACCATTGTGGTACACCAACAGAAATGGGAAGGGGAGAAGGGGGAGGGGTCCTAATTCCATTTTACAGCCTGTTTGGAGAGCAGAACCAATAGGAGCTGAATGAGACAAAGATAGTGAAGATAGTCTAGTGATTAGGAGTTGGTAGGATACTGTGTAAAATGCTTTTGGCAGATCCAGGAACGGAGAGGATATTAGGTTACCATTGTCTTCCTTGGTATTTATGGTTTCTGAGAAACTAAACAGAGCTGCTATTGTATTGTGGTGTGGTCGAAAGCCATGTTGTATAGAGAAGAATATTTTTTTGTTTATGAGATGGGTAAATAGTTGGGAGCATATGCATTAAAGCCTGTTACTTTCAGGTATTTCCGCAAAAACATACAGCTCTGTATCCAGTGTTCTTGGAATCCAGATAGTCACTTTTTTTCCTTATCCTCCAGAAACAGTCATGTATTCTTTTCTTATCCTCCTCTTAGTACTGACTGCATCTCTGAGAAGGAAGACCCTGAATTCACTGTCTTCCTGAAAGTACACTGGTTCAATGCAGATTGTTTCACCATCTTGACTTACTTATAGTCACATGGGTGTTTTTCTACATTGTCCGTCTGATATTTTTACAGGATTACTCGTCTGAGATCAGTCCTGGCAGAGAATCCACCAAAAATAATCTTGTTGTACCGTGTCAACTCCCCAGCATAACAACACGTAGTAGTCATCCAATAGTAGCACAGATTTCCTGTTTCTATTCTTTCTAAGCCCCTGTCCTGCCTGGGTTCGTTCTTCTATTTCTTTTACTGATTTCAGGGAGTTCACTCCACTCCCCAAAAATTTCATGTAGTCGTCATATTCTCATATTTCTGTGTGCCGAATCAGAAAGATGTTTTCAGGGATATGTGTTTTAAAGCGCGGATTTGCTGTTATAGTATATTTACAATCAATTTTCTATATTATCTCAGTGATGGTAGATTGTCTTTGAGAATACGTGTATTCAAAGAATAATGCCCTTCAGATAAATAGTCCTTTAGCAACAGCTGCATTTTTCTGGCTTTTCCTGTATAGTATTTCAGTGCAGTGCATTATATGGGGCAGGTTGCATATACATAATTTTAAATAATTACCCGATCAGAGGCGCACATCTTTAGTCAGAAATGGTGGGACCAGATTGTAAGCAAAATAACATGGATTCTTACATGGTTTAATTGGTACAAATTGTCCTTCCCTCCCTTTATACTTTTCGTATGAGAAGATATCAGAAAATGTTTCTTCCGTGATCTACCTATTTGAAGGATGTAAGCCTGTGCTTGGGACTTATCACTAAAAATTGTGATATTCAAGTAACTTCCCATATTAGGTTACAAAATTACTTTTGTCTGTCATGAAAAGCAAGAAGTGTGTCTATCTACTTAAGTGTCATAATCACTTATAATATTTTATTAATGTACAACAGTTCTGTTGAATTGTACATGTTGCAGATGGATTTGTTTATCAGTTTCAAAATTTATAACTTTTTAGCATCAACACCTAATAAAATACTGTTTGGATGGCATCATGTAACTTTCCTGTTTAGCAAGTACGCTGCAAATCTACTTCTTGTAGAAATTATGCTAAATAAGGTAAAATGAACTGCAGCTGTTAATTTCTTCAGTGGAGTATAGCATGCCTTTTAAGATGTGCAAATCTATAAATATCTGCAAAAGAAGTGTTTATTTCTGAGCCAGTAATTTCTTTGTTTTGAATTTCACATGGCTTAGCTATGAACTGTTTAGAACAAAAAAATATTAAAGTAGTTGACGTGAGGTATTGTGCATCTTGTGTTACGTGGCATCTTTCATTATACATTCCACTTCCTAGAAAGGTGAAACTTCTGTTATGAGTAATTACAGGCAGGAAAACAGAACATTCGCTGTACTTTTTCACAATAGGATAAATAGTTTGTTGCTTTCAGTATAGAGTGTAATAAAACTGCTCTAAAGAAAATGTGGATTTATCTGGTTACACCTGGGCATGGTATTTTGACAAATTATATGGCAGGATATGTGAAACTGCATGTAGTATCACAGTCATGTTGATAAAATGGGGAATGACAATTAACTGTGGCTCATTTATAAGCCCAGTACATTTGTCTTTTTATAAGATTAGTAAGCACACCTTCAAGAGATTGGGACAAAGACCCAAAATCGGGGACAGATTTTAAATATTGCTGTAATGAACTTTGAAAGTTGATAGAGTAATATGTTTTGCATTGGTACACATTTTCTGAATGGGGTAAAGTCTGAAAATCAAATGTATATAATTATTTAGTGACTTGTATCCTTGATTTGCCAGAAAACCGCACATTTTAGGAGAAGCATTCCAAAAATATTGGAAGTAAAAATCTGTACATTCTGCAAAAGTTTGTACAGTTGAGAGGTGTGTTAGCAAGGCAATTAATACATTATGTACGAAATAAGTATTTCAGTGACAATTTAACACCGGCATACAGTGATTTATGGCAACTTTTTGATTAAATGTCTGTAAAGGTCTCTATAAAAGTTGTATATATTTTTTCTCATCATATTTAGTAACCATGTAAGTACTCTTAACTGCTGTCTAATTGTTGATGGTACTATAGATTTATCAATGCTGGAATATTTTAAGCACATCAGCATTTTAGTACTGCAGAATGCCAAGTATTGTACAGCTGCGTAAATGCTGTAACACCTCACAGTATATTAAGGTATTTATAAGAAGTCTGAAATGTATTAAAGCAGATGTCTTATAGATTAGTACTAAGCTGTGTGTTTTCATATACAAGTATAATGACTTTTGCTCCATTAATAGGAGTCAGATCTTTGCAGTCCTGATAAATCAGTGGTGCAGTGAGATTTGTACCCTGAACTGAACTGACTTTTGTTAGAAACCTACTCTTGGCTGTTAAGGCTGTTTGTTGTCCAGTCATTGACATGTTCTGGGTTCTGTATTCATGTTTAAGAAGCAACTTGCAGTACAGCTATATGTGATGCTTGCATTGTGATATGAAATGTGAACTTTTTAATATGTTGCTGTTAGTATAGCTGCAAGTTGCTTTTCTTAGAACTGATACTGTCTTTCTCTGGCAAAGTCGGTAATTGCATTAGGAGTTCTTTAGAAACTTGTGCAGCATAGGATATAGCTTTCTCTTAGCACTAAAAAAAATCTGCAATACTTTTTTTCCCAAGCATAATCTAGAATTCAAAGTGCTTTGAACCTTTTATTTTTCATGAAAGTGCAGTCTAGATTTTTTAGAGGTTCAGATAGCCGAAAAAAGAGAGTTGTGAGATTGCCTAAAAGAATCTGATGCTGTGACATTCTTAACCAAAATGGTACAGATGTACCAGGTAAAACAGAAGCAGAGCACAAATCAGGTCCTTGCTGATCTCTGGATACCTAAGAGTGGGAGAGAGAGGTGATAACACTATTTTAGAGGATAATGGCAAATGGAAACAATAAGCATATGTCATCTGTCTTTAAAGTGCATTTAACATTCGCTCTGTTTTTCCCTTATGTGTTTTCCATGTGTCTGAAGCCTTCTTCAAAGCCTTTGTTAATTATTTGTGCACCACTCTTTCTTGTAGTCCTTTCCATGGTTCCACGACTCTCTTTGAAAATATAGTTTGGAAATCCATGTTTGTAATTAGTCCCTAAAGTCTTCTCTGTGCCCTGTCCATTTTCTAATGACCTTCCTCATCAGCACATCTCTCGGGCATGATCTGATGTAGCTGTGTTATGTCCTGTGTAATGTTTAAATGGTGAGTAGATAAGACAAGCAACACTGAGGGTATAGTCTAACCTCTATGAGGTCTGTGTTCATTGACGTCTGTAGAACAAATGTGTGAGACCTTGGCATGCAACTTCATTTAGTTAACACATTAGCATATAGTGATATGCCCCATCATTTTACATTACCTTTTTGTTACACTGGTATTACAGGCGATGAGATAGCTTGCATCGTCAGACTTGTCACTTTAAAATTAATGTTGTTTGTCTATGAAACGTCATGACTTGTTTACATCAAAATATTAATTTTTGTTCATTTTCAAAAAAGTATTTAAAGTGAAACTTTTTACTTAGTTGAGAATCATTTTTTAGCTTTCAGACTATCCATATATATATATATATATATATATATATATATATATATATATATATATATATATATATATATAGTTTTTTCAGTGATCTTCCATGTCTGGAAATTTAACAGGACTCTAGAGTGGACATCTGATCTTCATTTTGGGTTAGTCCTTGCTGCACAACATCCTTACTTGGAGAAGCAGCTTAACCTGTCTCTGCAACTCTTGACTTTCACAATGTTCACATATCTCTCTGTTCTTCAACAGGTCTGGCTGTGATACTTCCTGTTTCTCTTTTCCTGGAGCCATACCATATTTGCTTTGTTAGAATGTTTGCAGTTTCTTCTGCACAACTTTCAGTATTCAAAACGAAAAATACAGGATCTTGGTTCTTATGTTTGAACAACTACTTCAGCTAAAGGTCACAAACTTTGATTTTTGTATTCTTTCTCCTCTTCAGCATGTAAATGTGGTATCTGCAGCATCTGTCATTATAATATTTGGCTTTGCTGATTACATTCAAACATTTCTTTTGTCTTATGTTGATCTTCTGGCATCAGTAAAGTAACTGAAGTAGGTTATCTGCCTTTCACCTTTTGCCTGTCAACAGTTGAATTAGTGAGGGATTGAGTCTGTGTTATGATGTATTGTGTTTCAAAAATGAGAGATGACAGTCCTCATAACCTTTGTTGCAAATCTTTCCTATGGGATTTTTCACAATTTGGACAGTTTTTGGCACTTTCTTACTTTATTGTGGATGATGTGGACTGGATGTTGCATGTCAGAATTCCCACTCATGCAGAAATCATCTGAATTTGACATCATCTCCAACAAAAAAGTCAGATATGGTAATGTCAGATGTTAAGTTGTCATTCTCGCCTTCATTCTTGCTGGATGGGTTCGGAGCCGATCCTCGGCTCTGACTCTGCCTATACTATAGCTCGAGAGCTATTTTTACCGGCTCGAGGCAGCCCTATATCCCACAATACCATGCGCTAACTCCCCAGATCTCGTTTGCCGCTTCGCTGCGAGGTTGCCTTTTTTTACTGGCTCAGGTCAGTAAAAGAGAATTTTTTCAATAGAACTAGTTTTCAGATAGTTTTCGAGATAGTTTTCCTACTTTCGGTCCCTATCGATAGTTTTATTTATTACAGCCCTTTTGTAGCCCTTCTCCCCTTCCTTTTAGTTAATTTTTATAATCAGGCCTACGGGCTTTAGCTTAGTTTCCCCCACCCCTTAGAGTGTCTGTGTGTGGGTGTTTTAGTCAGTCCCCTTAACTCCTTTCTGGGTATAAGTTGAGTGAGTGTGTGGGCTGACTGTGTGTTCTGTGTTTTCTGTATTTAGGACTATGTCCAAAGACGCTAAGGTCTCGGGATTCAAGAAGTGTGACTCGTGCTGTCAGAAAATGTCTCTGACAGACAGTCACACTTCCTGCGTCTACTGCTTGGGGCCTTTCCACCTGCAGGACTCTTGTTCCGTCTGTCACGGATTTAGTTCAAGAGTCCTGCAGGAACGTCGTAATAAGCTCATCTTGAGGGGCTTATTGAAGCCCGATGACTCCCCATCCAAGTCTGGCTCTGGGAAGTCTTCTAAAACCGCCAAACCCTCGGCTCCAGCTTCTGATTCGAGGACTGGTGCAACTGAGATGGCTCCGACATCGGCTCCAATCGGATCCAAAGCGAGCAAGGTCGTATCCGCTCCGAAACCTGCATCGGAGCCGACTCCAGCGCGCAAGCGCTCTAGATGCCCCTCGGTAGAATCCATCCGATCAGCTCTGAGATCACCACTCCTATCGGAGCGGAGTCATAGGACTCATTCATCCAGGTCATCCAGGCTTTCCGACCATGATATTGAGAGGGTGGTCAGTAGACTCATAAAATCTCAGGCACTAGCCCAAATGCTCCAAAGCCCGTCTCACCAGACTGTGGCTCCCTCGGTACCGCCATCGATTCCTCCTCCGACTCACCTTTCGAGTTCGGAGCCGGAGTTTGTCGGAACCGTAACCTTGCCCACGTTGGAGCCGATACTTCCACCTTCGGCTCCGGTGTCGTTGGCTCTGACTTCTTCATTGGTTCCATCCGTGGAGAGGTCCGGGCGCCGGGACTCCATTGTCGGCTCCGAGGGGGCGAGTGGCATCGGACCCTTGTCCGACCCCACTCTCCCTCTCGGAGCTTCGGCTCTGGTTAGTTCGGCCCCGACATCATTCTCGGAGCCTTCTCTGTCAGTGCCGGGAGCGGTTCGGGTCTCTTTGGAGCCGGGACTGCCTTTGGTGCCTGATAGGGGAGCCTTCGAGGTGATGAGGAGTGTGCTGAATCCAGTGTCCACTCCAAGGTTAAGTTCTGCAGCTCCTCCCTCTACAGTGCCTGTTATGGTCTCTGGCCATCCTCCTGCATCTGATAGCAGAGATCCAAAGCATAGGGTACCCACTTTGGGTGTCTCCTCCTCTTCCGAGGCCTCCCCTGAAGCTCCAGGGGAACCCCCTAGGAAAAGAAAGTGCAAGAGGAAACACGTAGACTCCCCCGAGTCTGTCACGTCGGACACCGACTTGGATGAGTTGGAGGGTTCCCCGAGATCCCCCTCTGAGGATGTCTCCTTTTCAGACATCCTAGAGATCCTGAAACCGAGGGGAAATTGGTCCACTCTCAAACCCTCCAAGGACGAGTCGGTTTACCTTGACGCTTTTGGATCTCGCCCTTCCACCTCCTGGGTGTCTCCCCCTTTAGACCCACTAATGGAAGTAGTGGCCAGAAAGGCATGGGAAGCTCCTGACTCAATGGAACCTACCCCTAGGAGGCCCTCTAAATTTATTTCTGCTCCGGAGGACAAATCCTTTCTGACCAAAGGTTTTTCAGTTGATGCTATGGTGGTAGCAGCAGCCACTAAGAAGGAATTAGCTGATCCTTCTGTACCTGTTCATCCTCCTAACAAAGAGTCCAGGACTATGGACAGGTACGGTAAGCGGACATTTGCTTCAGCGACCTTTGCTATGCGATCGCTGAACTATTTATGTCATTTCACCCGCCTTCAGAGAGACTTGCTCAAAGAACTGGGTGAAACTGTACAGGATCCTTCTGCTGCAGGGTATCAGGGCAAGATGAACTCCCAGCTGGCTACCCTGAATTCCATTGTCAACTCCTCCATGCGGCTTATCTCCTACGCAGCTGATGGAGCGAGTAGGGCCGAAAGCACAGGTGTTGCGTTAAGACGTCACGCTTGGATGCGACTCTGTAACTTTGCCGATCCCTTCAAGGCGTCCTTCACCAACACTCCGTTTGATGGTTCAGAATTGTTTGGAACTCAAGTGAAGAATACCCTCACCAGATGCGAGCAAGATGGTAAGACTCTCTGCCATGGGAGTCCACTGTTCCACACCTTCTAGACCTTATCCTAAGGGCCAGAGGGGTGGAAAGATGTGGTTCCGCAAACCACAGGGAGTCGCGCCTGCTGCACATGGTGAATTTCCCCCCAGAGGCAGAGGGGGGAACAATAACAGACGCCGTCCCAGGGGCAGAGGGGGTCCACAGAACCAGGGTTCCAGGGAATCCTTCCCTGACCATCCCTTTCAGCATCCCTGAGAAGCTGCCCGACTGTCCGCCTTCGGAGGCAGTCGGGGGAAGATTATCTCTGTACCCTGAAGCCTGGCAATCCCTCTCCCAAGACAAATGGGTACAGTCGATCATATCTGAGGGTTACAAAATTCCCTTCATTTCCCCTCCAGTACAACCACCCAGACCCCTACCAGATGTACCACCCGGACAAAGGGGTCAGGCACAGCTAGAAATATAAAAGCTGTTAAAAAAAAGTCATCCAGGCAGTCCCAGCAGATCAGCTAGGATCCTGAATCTACTCCAGATTCTTTTTGGTACCAAAAAAGACAGGAGACTGGAGACCCATTTTGGACCTCAGCAGATTGAACAACTCTGTACAAAAGACAAAATTTCAGATGGTAACACTGCAATCCATTCTACCCTTTTTGGGCAGAGACAACTGGATGTGCTCGTTAGACCTCCAGGACACGTACTATCATATAAAGATACACAGGCGCTCCAGGAGGTTTCTCCGCTTCCGGCTGGGAGCCAGTCATTATCAATTCAGAACCCTGCCCTTTGGTCTCACCACAGCCCCCCGGGTGTTCACCAAATGCTTGGCAGTGGTCATGGCTCACCTGAGACAAAAAGGATTCCAGGTGTTTCCATATTTAGACGACTGGCTCATTTCTGCTACCATCAAGCAGCATCTTATAATGGCCAGGGATTACACTATTCAACTTTGCAACAATCTAGGTATTTCTATAAATTTTGCAAAATCCGCCTTGTCGCCTTGTCAATGTATAAACTTTGTAGGCGCCGTGTTAAACACCACAGAAATGTCTGCAGCATTATCACCTCAGAGAGCGACAGACATACGGCGGAATGTTCAGTTTCTGTTTCAGTCCAACAGAGTTCAAGTCAAGTTAGTGCTGAAAACTTTAGGCCTCATGTCAGCGGCGATCCTTCTCCTCTCATTAGCCCGCTTCCACATGAGAATCCTTCAGTGGATGCTGTTTTCTCAGTGGTCCTTTCAACAGCTTCCAATGACTCACAACATCTTGATAACCCCATCATGCAAGAAACACCTCTCCTGGTGGATGGTTTCCCCTCAGCTCTTTCAGGGCAGACCCTTTGTTCCCCCCCCTAGTTGCCACGGTGACAACGGTTGCCTCCCTGATCGGGTGGGGGGGGTCACTATCAGGGCAGGACTGTCCAGGGCACATGGCAACAATTAGAATGCCACCTGCACATAAATGTCCTGGAGATGAGAGGTGGTGCTTTTAACGTTGCAAGCCCTTCAGGACTCTCTTCCCACAGGGACTATAGCAATTCAAACAGACAATATGTCTGTGGTGTGGTACATAAACAAGCAGGGCGGAACAAAGTCCTACCCCCTATGTCGAGAAGCACTCAGGCTTTGGCAATGGGCGATTTCCTCTCAACGGTTTCTGACAGCAACGCACATCCCCGGGAAGTCCAACGTCATAGCGGACAGATTGAGCAGAACAATCCTCATGCCTCACGAGTGGTCTCTAAATCAAGCGGTAGCAGACAGAATATTTCAGAAGTGGGACCAACCTTGCTGCGATCTTTTCATAACCCCTCAAAACAGCAAGTGCCTCGACTTCACACTTTTCCCTCTACCAGGCCATCCCCCCAGAGACGCAGTTGTTCACGATTGGCCCCGGGGTCTTCTATATGCCTTTTCCCCCTTACCGTTGATTCTGCAATTAATTCAGAAAGCAACCGCATTGAGATCCCAAATGATCCTCATTGCTCCATATTGGCCTCGACAAGTATGATTTCCGTTCCTGCACAGTTATCTACTGGAACAGCCTTGGCATCTGGAACCCCTTCCAGATCTGTTGACCCATCTAACGGGCAAGCTGCATCAGTCTCTTCATTCCCTCAACCTCACAGCTTGGTTGCTCCACTTCCAGCCATAGCCAGGCTTACCCTTATTTCTCTTCCTGTCCGTGATATCATTCTTGCTTCCCATAAGTCCAATACTAGGAAGACTTATGCGAGTAAATGGAAGCGTTTTTCGCTCTGGGCACAAGATAGGTCCTTAGATCCTTTCCATGCACCAATTCATAAGGTTCTAGACTTTCTGGCGGAACTTTTTCATTCAGGGTCATCATCAGCCACTATCAGAGTACAATTAGCGGCCATTGCTAATTTTCATGTGGGGCTCTCAGAAACAAATATTATGTCCCACAAACTCTGTAAAGCCTTCCTCAAGGGCATCTTCTTGCTTAGACCTCCCGTTAAGGATCCACCTCCACAATGGGATTTAAATTTGGTTCTATCGTCATTGATTCTGCCTCCCTTTGAACCCCCGCAGCCTCTTGTTCCCTCAAGCTTCTTTCTTGGAAAACTCTGTTTTTAGTAGCCATAACATCTGCCAGAAGGTTATCGGAACTCCAAGCCTTGTCTGTCCGTCCCCCTTATTTGGTCTTTCATAAAGACAGGGTAACTCTCAGAACAAACCCTTCCTTCCTACCGAATGTTTCCTCTGAAGCAAATCTAAACCACTTTATTGACTTGCCTGTCTTCTTCCCAGACTACTCAAACAGGGCTGAACAGAAATTACATTCATTGGATGTTCATCGCCAACTACGGTATTATCTAGACAGGACAAAACAACTCAGAAAGTCAGATCAGCTCTTTCTCTCTTATTCTGAAGGGAAGAAAGAGCTTCCAGTATCAAAGGTTACTCTTTCCAGATGGTTGACATCCATTATTACCTTTGTCTACGAGTTGAGACACAGGCAACTCCTGTCTAGGCCTAAGGCTCATTCAACAAGGGCACTATCAACACCAACAGCCTTTCAAGCAAGGTTACCATTAGATGCCATATGTGCAGCAGCTACATGGGCTTCTCAACATACCTTTATTGCCTATTACAAACTTGATATAGCCTCCAGAAATAGAGCTGACTTTGGTTCCACCGTACTTAGGAGTCTGTTCCATTGAACCACCCAGGACCAAGGTGCTAGGGACGTTGTCCCATCCAGCAAGAATGAAGGTGTGAATGACAGCTTAACATTAAGAAGTTATGTTCTTACCATAACGTTCCATGTTAGTTGTCTTCTTCTCGCCTTCTTTCTTGCGTCCCTCCCTCCTGCCCCCTAGCCTGGACAGACTTGAAGGTCTCTGAGTCCTATTTCATGTGATACAATACTTTTCGGTTTCCCCGTATCTTTAGTGTTACCAGCAGGGAGTCCGTACTGGGAAATAAGGATAATAATAATCATTTTATACTATGTGTTAGCTGCCAACGAGATCTGGGGAGTTAGCGCATGGTATTGTGGGATATAGGGCTGCCTCGAGCCGGTAAAAATAGCTCTCGAGCTATAGTATAGGCCGAGTCGAACCCATCCAGCAAGAAAGAAGGCGAGAAGAAGACAACTAACATGGAACGTTATGGTAAGAACATAACTTCTTATTATCCCTTGTCAACAATGTTGGCTTTATGCACTGTGAATTTATTTCAGTAAAATTACAAGAAAATCTCAGCCAAGCTAAAGTCTTCAGTGTAATACTTTAAAAATCCTGTAGTGCAGGCCAATGGGAGATGTGCAAATCACCGCTTAAAGATATACGAGTGTTTCAGCTATATGGCTTTTGACTGTCCATGACCTTTTAAGTTATTGCTGGTACATGCAGACCAATAAAGCCAAACCCCACTAGCAGACGACATGACATGTTTTGTCCTTTTTTTGAGCTTGCCAGTTCAGCATAAGTGGAATGTTTAGCCCTAAGGTTGGAAACACAGTGCTTAAAACCAATCCTAATACCAGTAAACAGTCATGGTGCTTGCAAAATATCCTAAGTAACATCCAAACCAAATCGTGAAAAGGTCACACAAAATTCAGTAAAAACTGCAAGAAAGACCCAACTAAGCTGGAGTCTTTACTGTGCAGTCCCTTAAACCTTCTGTACTGGAGTCCCATGGAATATTTGCAATCAGTCATCAGTACATAGCAGTGTTCAGTAACATGGCTTTTGAAAGCCCATGACTTTACTTTTTAAGTCTTTACTAGTGTCCTGAAGTTACTTTCCTGGTCTGTTTCACTTTCATGTTAAGTAACATCCTCTGTAATTTTGGAACTGCCTGTGTAGTACATCTTTAAGAAGTTATGACACTCTGTATGTAAGTCATGTGAACATTGATTTCTGAGTATTTGCCAATAAGCCAATGAGAGAGCAACATGTCTGCTTTGAATGTGTTCATTGCTAAGGACTTGCGCTTACTGCTCTATGTGATTAGTTACATCTTTAACAGAACTTAAGTGTAAAAGGCCAAATATGGAGTCGTGCTAGAAGTGGTGCCACCATCCAGTATTTCTCAAGAAAAAAGATTTGTGTGAAATTTTTGAAATAACATAGTTATTTTCTTTATTTCTGATTGGGCAGCCACCAGTTGCATGTTTTCTTTCTGCCTTCTCTAGCCTGTATGTCATTTATTTTTTCCTGACTAGTCTCCTGCAGTTACTTGCTTAATGGAAATGTATTTACTTATTTTTCTTTTGTAGATACATTTCACTACAGTTATGTAGTACATAAACAAGCAAGGAGGCATCCATTCCTACCCTCTTTGCAGACTGGCAATGAATCTATGGGAACTTTCCCTGACTCTCAATATACAGCTGCAATCCCAGTTTGTACCAGGAAAGGACAATATACTGGCGGACAGCTTAAGCAGGAACATCATGGATGCACACGAATGGATGCTGCACCCAGACGTCTTCCATCAGATAACGCAATCATGGGGGACACCGGACATAGACCTCTTTGCCTCCCCACACAATCATCAGCTGGACAAATTCTGCACAAGGACATACCACCCACAAGCATGGAAAGTGGACGCCCTCTCTTTCAGCTGGAGAGCTCTAACAGTGTATGCATTCCCACCTCTTCCATTAATGACCAAGGTCTTACTGAAGATCAGGGCAGAGCAGCCAAGAGTGATTCTGATAGCTCCGGACTGGCCAAGACAGCACTGGTACCCATTGCTAAAGAGCATGTCACGGACAAAACCATGGCTTCAGCCACAATGGCCGCTTCTCCTGACACAGCACAATTACAAAACTCTGCATTCCAACCTGAAAACATTACAGCTAGCTGCCTGGAAAATACCTTGACTCATCACCAGGATAAGCTATCCAAGAGAGTGAAGGATATCATCATGGAAGCTCGCAGGCCTTCCACAAGAAAGGCATACTCAGCAAAATGGAAAAGATTTCACACCTGGAGCACCTCAAAGGGCCTAGATGCAACAGTTATGAACATGGCACATATCCTGGAATATTTAGCAGAAATGCTCCACAATGGCCTGACTTACTCTTCCATTAAAATTCATGCTTCAGCAATTTCAGCAGAGTACAATACTGATCCACCTGTCTTCTCTCATCCTCTGCTAAGACAGTTTCTAAGAGGAATTAAGAACATCAATCCTCCAAGGAAACCACCACTGCCTACTTGGGACCTTAACTTCGTGTTGGAAAAACTAACACTGCCTCCCTTTGAGCCAGCAGCATCTGCAGAACTACAGTTCCTCTCTTGGAAGACTGCCTTCCTTCTGGCCATAACCTCAGCAAGAAGAGTATCTGAGTTACAGGCCCTCATGGCAGTACAGCCATTTCTTATTTTTCATCAAGACAGTCTCTCATTGAGAACCAATCCTTCATTTATGCCAAAGGTGGTATCTAAGGTCTCATTAAACCAAGCTATTCACCTGCCTACCTTCTTTCCAAATCCACAAAACAAAGGGGAAAAGCTTCTGCACACCCTGGACATACACAGACAGTTGCGCTACTACTTGGACAGAACTAAAAATTACAGAAAAACTGACCAGTTGTTTGTAGCATATGCTGCTGGTGCACAAGGAAAAGCAATTTCAAAATAGACAATTTCAAAATGGATAGGGAATTGCATTCGTTTCTGTTGCTCCTTTCATGGAAAAACTGTGCCAGCTAACATTAGGCCTCATTCGACCAGAGCCACAGCCACCTCCACAGCCTTCTTAAGAGGGGTGGCTACCAAGGACATTTTAGAAGCTGCTACATGGAGCTCCGTGCATACATTTTCCAAGCATTACAACTTACCTTTATATTCCAGATCCAGAGCAGGCTTTGCTACGGCAGTTCTGCAGGGCATTTTAGCTACACCATCCTTTACATAGATCCTCCACCCCCAGATTGGCTATGGTATTCTACCCATATGTGATGACTGCAGATGCATCCTTGAAGGACATAGTACAGTTTTGTACCTACCATAAATGGAGATGTCCGATAGGTATGCATCTGCAGTCAGGTTTACCCTCCCTCCTTCCCCTCTGTGGTATTTCTTTGGTACATTCCCCTCTCATAGCTAGCTGGGGTTATCTATTATGGTGTATTTGCTTTTATATATGTATATATATATATATATTTTTGTGCATGTTTGGAATTTATTGCATTTCTCCAAATTTAGCCTTCCTTAGAGGGCACCTGGCATCTGGGGCAAGAAAAACTGAGGAAGATGGCGTCGGCTGACGCTTTTATACCCCAGGCGCTCTGACGTCGGGGAAGGGGCGACATCAGCCGACGCTGGACCCAGACTTTGGAATCCGGCCGACTGAAGGGCTGCCTGAAGCAGGACAATCCATATGTGATGACTGCAGATGCATACCTATCGGACATCTACATTTATGGTAGGTACAAAACTGTACTTTATATGCAAACTCTTAATTGGCAAATCCTTATTAATGCATTTCTTATGAACAGTGTAGCTTTGGTAGAGTCATTCTTCAGGGCTCCTGTTTCCATAACATTCCTCTTCCCAGGTTGGATAGGCTTGGGTAATCAACCCATATAGCCTAAAGACTACTGCAACAGTGGCAAAGATGAAAATAGTACAGTTGTGTAAAGTTGCACTTAATTCCTCAGTGCTTCAGTAGCCACACCTATCATCCACCCCCCTACTTTTATATTTAGTTACTTGTTGGGATATAAAATTATTTATTTTATGTTTTAATGGTTCAGGATGAGTACACTCCTTAACTTTTGGGCAGTAAGTCCTGAAGAAATCTTCACTCTGACTGCTGATTTCCCTCCATAGGGCAGAAAAGTCAGCAGTCATTTGACGTGGGAGGGAGCCAGAGCTTTTGGAAGCTGGTTGGTTGTTGTGTTATTAACAAGAGACAACCGACATAGCCTAAAGGCTACTGCAGCAATGAGGAATTCAAACATCTACTGTTATATGGGTAAGTGAAACTTGCACAACTCTACTTTCTCCTTCCACCTTATTCTGTGCCGCACTACTTGCCTGTACTCCTTTGGTGACCTCTTTTAGGTCCTTCCCCTTTCTTTCATATAAATTCCCCACCATGTCCTCCCTACTGGTTCCTTGTTGCCTCGTCTTTGCCACTCTCTCTACTTTATTTCTCCAGAGTAGCCAATTCACTATCTTTTCATCTTTATGTATTCTACCATGATGTTCAAATTTTCCCATACATTTCATACATACCATGCCTCAAAGCTTTCTGAGTTAAAGAGCTGTGAGAGGAGGGGATATAGAAACTACCACCCTTGAATACGAAACTAGATGGATCATTCGTTGCAAAGCAGATCATCCCCCTGGTTTAAATGATAAAATTAACATCTATCCTTTTCTTAAGAAGAGGGGATTAAGGAAAGTTTTTTAGAGATACTATAAGCATAGATTTTATAAATTGTTTTAGACATAACATGAAACTACCTTACCAAGAGTACACATCTTAATGATGATTTCATGCTTAACATTATACAAGTATTCTACTAGAATATGAATACAGCAGCTTTTGGTGATTTAAAGCTTCATGTTTCAACAGTAGCAGTATGTTTAATATACATTGCACACACTAAAAACTTGCATACACATGGTATAATGGTTTGCTTTTTTAAATGTTATGTTTTTATAAGCTATGTTATTACTATGAATTTCGCTTAGATTGGTACAATAAAATGAAGAATTTCTTGGACAGGAATGATCTGAAATTATCTCATACCATCTTCCATGAATATTATACATTGGAAGATTATATATGTCTGTTATAGCAACAGCAATGCTGCCATCAAGTGGCTGTTTGTCGTTAATACCATTGATGGCAATGCCTGCTGAAATTCTAACAAAATAAATTTTTGTAAGATAATCTAATCTATGTCATGGTAAGATATTTTTAGCACTTATGAACATATGGTAACATAAGTATTTTACTTTGAATATAAGTCTTATATCATAGAAATATTTCTATAAGGTTTTAGCAATGAATAGTAGTCTAATATTTTTTCTGAATAGCAACCTTTCTGTTTAAACTTTAAATTGGATGTGGATTGCTTAATTAGTCATGATTATTTAAGGCTGTGCCTTACGCTATACTTTGTACAGTCTGAAGAAGCCCTTATGGGTGAAAGCGCTCACTGAATGTAAAATAAAGAACGTTCCTTAGTTATTTGGAGTTATTGTTCTTTGAACTGCTGAGTTTTGGAAGATTTTTGGTATCGGAAGTAGCTAGCCGTTGTGTAGTGTTCCTGCGACCTCATTTCAAGTTTAACAATAATTTAAAACTATTCTACTCAAAGAAAATGAATCTGTTGATGCATATTTACAATGTATGATGGGTGCATTTGAGCCTATTTCTTGGACATTCAGAACATACTGAAGGAATGGCAGCCAGTGGGTTGTCAGCTGGTTTTGTAGAAGGCTTTTTTTTACCACCAATCCACAAGCAAATCAAAAAGGTTTGTTTAAATTGGTCAAGTTTAGTGATCCAGGAAATTGTTAATCGATCACAATATGTAGTATAAGAAAAAGCTAGTAGATGTTCAGCACCAACAGTATCATACTGTCTTACGGGGAAGAGGAACAAGGAATCATGGAGGAAGAGGTAGATTTAGGTTCATCCATTTACAAGCCTCAGGACAATATCAACAAAATTATTACCTTCCCGTGATCACCAGAAGTTACACTACATTTAACTGTTTTAATTGTGGTCAGCCTGGGCATTGTCAAAATGAATGCCCATTGTCTCTACAACAAACACATTCGCTGAATGTCCAAATAACACATCAGGTGGAATGATATCCTCTTGTGTGGATTACTACTTGGCAGCCACCCATTTGATAACAAACTCATTATGACAGCTATGAACAGGAATCACAGCTATTTCCAGTGGTACCAGTTGACCAAGAAGGTCCTTTTGTTAGTGTTGCAGTGTAAAAAATGCATCTGTCCCTTTTCCTGTTGACACAGGAGCAAACTAGATCTACGATTACTTCGGCAAATGCAGAAAATCTCCCACTTTCCACCAAAACAGTCCATTGAGTGAGAGTGTCTAGAGTTCCTTTAGATGATCCAGAAACAAAACCTATCCCTATTCAAATTGGTTTACTAAAAGAACAACATGCTTTTATTTAGGAAATGCTGCCCTTTAAATCTTTTATTTAAACTTTTAGATATATACTGTTTGTTGCACCCGAGACCATTAACATTCTAAACAAGCTTTTCGGATAGTATTCAGCAAATGTTTGTGCATATGAGGAATACCCTTTTTGCTGTTTTAACATCGAAACAAACTTCAGATGCTATCAATTTGAAAAGATTAGAATTAATCCCTCCAATTTTGGATTACCTATGAAAACGAGATAGGGCTCAAAAAAGATGCAGAACCTGTGCAAATAATCTTAAAACCTGGAAAGCATTAACTGTGGTAGTTCAATATCTCTTGCCTGCTGAGGCAGATCTAGGAACTGAACCTGTTATTTTTGCATTACTCCGGCAAGGCATAATACTAAGAATTTTAAGTCCATGTAGCACACCTAACCTACCAGTCAAGAAACCAAGAAAACAAACAAAAAAAAGCACTTATAGGTGTGTGCATGATTTATGAGCAGTTAACACAGTGATACTAACTTTTCATGTAGTCCCTAACCCTGCTGCAGTACTGAGTTTTAACCCACCAACTGCCCCAACTTTCTCAGTGATGGATATTTCTTCTGTTTTCTTTTCTATTCCTATACACCCAGGTAACCAGTTTTTTGTTTTTACAAACAGAAGCCAGCAGTACACTTTGACTAGATTACCTCAAAGCTGTATTGAATCACATACTCTTTTCTGTATGGAAATGAAAAAACAGACAAAATTGAGCTTCCATATAGCTCTACTCTAAAACAGTACATAGACAATTGATTTCTAGCTTCCAAATCTCACAACTGCAAGCAAGATACTATCTTCTAATAAAAGTAGCTGAGTTAGGATTTAAAGTCAACAAGGACAAACTGCAGTTGTGGAAGTCTCAAGTTCAATACTCGGGACATCTTGTTTCAGAAGGTTCTAGGCAGATTTTGCCTTAACACATTGTTACAGTGCAAGTTGTACCACCCTCCACCACATTAAAACAGTTACATGCTTTCTTGGGACTAACAGGTTATTGACAGTGGATTTCTAACTTTGCAGAAGTAGTGAAACCATTGCTAGAAATGCTATGCTATGAACATGCTCTTGTTCAATTAAAAACTTTCAAATCCTCCTGCAGATGAATTGCCAGTTTATTCTAAAAGATTACTTGTTTTGTTGTGAAAGAATTTAAGTAGCATTATTTTTTTAGCACAACGTAGAAAAGATCGTTTTAGACCTATTACTTATTTTAGCACAAATTTTGATCCTGTAGCAGCAGCTTTTCCTCGCTCATAGTAGTAATAGAAGCTGCCCTGACTCTTGGGCAGGATACTTACATGGCAGTTCCACATTGTGTAGAAGCGCAGCTATTGAAGACTATAACAGAATTCTTATGTGCAGCATGATTATCTAAATATGAATAGTCTTTACTTAATAATCCTTTACAAATAGTTCAGTGTCGACCACTAAACCCTGCTTCTTTAATCCATACATGAGACAAATTAGATCCCCATAATTGTGTTGTTGTTAACTTTGTGCTTCCTCCTAGAGCAGATTTAAAAGATATTCCATTACAGATTCCAGAACTGTTTCTTTTTTTCAACACCTTCTGTGTTTGAAGAAAAGATGGAGTACTTGTAGCCTTTTCCATTTGTATTCAGGACAGAATTTTGTTAACTGGCCAGTTAAATGGAAATGTGTCTGCTCAAGTAACTGAACTTGTGGCTATTACTGAAGCCTGTAAAATTGCCAAAGACATGTCAGTTACTATTTTTAACTGACTCACTCTGTGGTTATGGGGTAGTTCATGATTTTGTGACACTTTTGAGAGATCAGGGGAATTTGACTTCAGCAGGGATTGTTATTAAAAATGCTGTTTTTGCTCATGAACTACTAAATGCATTGTTGTTACCAAAGGAGCTATCTACCGCACATAGAAGTGATTATTATATCTGTAGAAGCAGTAGGTTTGCAGATATGGCAGCAAAACAAGCTGCAATGTCCTATCCTCTTCAGGTTTCATTTTTGCAGAAGCTCCAAGAGACTAACAATATTTCTGTACAGGAATTGTCTTTCCAGAGTCAGAGTGAGGATTCCGAATGGATGAGGTGGATCCATAACAGCTGCAGACCTTTTATGGCACCACCTGGATGGGCACCTGGTAGCCCCACAAAATGTTCTAACTCAATTGAAGCATAACACTTACCTTTTCATTTGGAACAGTATGCCTTAATAAAAAGATTTCCAATGATTGGTATGCCCCTCAGAAGTTACTCAACATTCTGTTAGTACATGTGTGATTTGTTCAGAACATAATGATGTTCTTTGTGTTTCACTGTTGCAGTCATTACATTTGGGTAATCTGCTGGCAGGTTGCCCTCAGTCGGCCCGATCAACAAAGTCCCAGGTCCTCCGTCGGTTGCTGTCCCTTCTTCCATGATGTCAGGTCTACAAAACATGCAGCCATTGCCATTACATCAGTCTTTCTTGCTGCACGGTGCCGAAGCAGAAGCAGTTCGCAAGTGCCGGTCGTCCGACTCCTGAAATTTTTGTTTTCGAGTTTCAGATCCGAAGTCTTCAACTAAAAGCTAAGTACCCCGTTGGGGAAACTTTTTCTTGCACCTTACCGATGTCGGTAAAAGTTAATAATTGTATTACTTGTGGGAAGCAAATACCTCATAAGGATTTCCATTTGTACTGTATTCCTTGCCTAGGCCCTGACCACGACGTGTCTTGCTGTCGGTTTTTTTGCTTTATTTAATCACTGTTCGTCGTCGGTGCATTTTTGCTTCTAAATATTTCAGTTCTCGGTTTATTTATCCAGAAATTACGTTGGTTAGCCATCTGACTTCCGGAATACCGAAAAAACACAAAGAAAAAGACAGACACAGGCCGTTGAGGTCCAAAACTGCCAACGACACTTCTAAGCCAGTCGCCAGTTCGCCGGTACTCAGTGAGGTGCTTTCGCAGCCCCTGATAATTCGCAGGCCTCTACTGAGACCCATTGGAAGTCCAGTATGCCGCGAGATGCTTCACCTATGGAACCCGCAGATGTCTCTACCTTGGATGGGTCCAGAGCCGCTGAGCAGGCACCGGCTTCTGAGGGTATATTCAGGCCTACAGATTTGTATATTAAACCGACACCACCTTCAATATTAAGGCCAAAATCTCGATCTATGTCTAAAAAACTGACGCCCAGGCCACATGTTCAGGTCCCTATGCCTAAAAAACAAATGATCAAAATGGCTGAAGAGATAATTACTCTAATCAGGGGTAGTCAACCCCCCCCCCCTTCTAAGAGGGCTAGGGCTGAACTTGACTATGAATCTTCTGACAGGACTCTGTTTCTTCTGACTCTTCTAATGAACAGGATTTGTCCATACCTACTTATGAGGACTCTGATGCAGAGGATTCCATTCCTTCTGCTTTGCATACCTTAAGGGAGCATTTCCACTGGGAAAGTTATGATTTTTCTGAATCCTAAAAGAGGCTAAGGGATTTCCTTCTTCCTCAGCATAGGCCTTTGGCTATACCTCCGGTACTAGACATTGTTGATGTGTTTTCAGAATCCAGTATGGCCCCTGATTCCCTGCCTCCGGCCCCTTGTAAGCCAGACAGATGCTACAGGGTTCCAGACTCCCACAAATTCCTTTTCAAAAATCCTGTTGCGGACCCTGAAACCATTTCTCAGGGGCCCAAGGGCATTAAGGCTTCTACTGCTAAAAATCCTACCCCATCTGATAGAGACTCCAGGGCACTGGATAGGTGGTAAAATGGTTTATACTTCTGCAACCTTGGCAATCAGTGCTTTAAACTGTCAATTCTATATGCTAAATTATCAACCGCATATCATGGGACTGCTTAAACAGAAAATTATGTTGATTTCTGACTGTGTGGAAAATAAGGATTTACAGGATTTATTGCATTCAGCTGAACAAGTTGGAAAACATACTTTGCAGTGTGGTTTTGTTTCTTTGGAGGCCTCTTGCAGGGCTGCTGTTACTGGGTCTGTGCTTAGAAGGCATGCTTGGCTTAAGGAGCACTCTCTGCCTGATCATGTTAAAGCAAAATTGTTTGGTGCTCCTTTGCAGCAGGACCGTCTGTTTGGCAATAAGGCTGAAGAAGTTCTAAAAAAGATGGAAGATAAAGCTAAATCTATGTAAACTGTGAAAGATTTCTTACAAGTACAACCCCCAAGATTTAGTAGGCACTGGCCTACTAAGAACTGGTCCTTTCCAGTTCCTTCCAGAGCCACTCAAGCCAAGCCCAGACATTCCAAAAGCACCAGGTTTCAGTCCCAAAGGACTTTCAGAACTAAGCAATGGGGTGCCTCCGCTTCCAAATCTGGAAGCAAGACACCTCCCTATGGTAAACAGTCTCAGTGACTTTCCTTTAAAATTACCAAGCACTTACCTCTTAGGCGCCCCTTTGGGGGGAAAACTGGCTCTTCATGCAAAAAACTGGCAACTTATAACCCAGGACAAATGGGTTTTAAATATAGTGTCTCAGGGATACAGATTTAATTTCCACATGCTGCCAACACCAAACGGGTGGCCAGACCTGCCCCCAAATCAGTGGGCAGAGGCTCAGAAACAAGTACTTTCCCTCCTAAACATGTGAGCTATTCAACTAGTACCAGAAGAGGAAAAGGGACGAGGTTTAGATTCCAGACTTTTCCTGGTACCCAGAAAAGACAAATCATGGCGTCCAATTCTGGACCTGTCTACTCTAAACACCTTTCTGGACATTCCAAAATTCAAGATGCTGACTCTTCACCAGTTACTTCCTATGCTAGGTAAAGATGCCTGGTTGGCAACTCTAGATTTAAAAGAGGCTTACCTGCATATCCCAGTCAGGGAATCTTGCAGAAGATACCTCAGTTTCAAAGCAGACTACTTGCATTATCAGTTCTCTGCACTGCCCTTTGGCTTATCTACTGCACAGATGGTATTTACAAAGTGCCTGGCCCCAGTAATTGCATTTTGCAGGCAAAGAAATATTCAAATATATCCATACCTGGACAATTGTCTAATTCAGGCAGAAAACAAGACCATTCTTCTAAAACATCTAGCATTTGTAAAAAGGGTTCTAACTTGTCTAGGGTACACCATAAACGAAAAGAAATCACAACTGGTACCCTCTCAAAAAATTACATTCCTGGGTGCAAGTGTGAATACAACTGCCCAGATGGCTTTCCTTACGCCAGAAAGGCAAATTCATTTGGTGACTTACTTCAAACAGGTGGCCACAAAAACACTGCTATATCTGCAAGACAAATACTGCAAGCCTTGGGGTTCATGGCCTCCTGCATTCTTCTAGTTTCATATGCAAGACTGCATATGCGGAAACTTCAGTGGTACTTAAAAAGTTTATAGAGTCAACATTGTCTCAGCCTGGAAACCATGATTCCTATCATACCTTGCCTGCAACTAGAGTTCCTATGGTGGGCAGAGGCCTGCCACCAAAACAAGGGAGGACTGTCATTCACACCACCCCCTGCCACCCAAACCCTAACTACAGATGCATCAGACTATGCATGGGGTGCTCAACTGGCAGGGAAGTGAATTCAGGGCAAATGGAGCCCAAATCAAATGCACCTTCATATCAATCAAAAAGAAATGCTAGCTGTACAGAATGCACTGACAGCCTTCAAGGACTACCTTCATCCAGGCAACTAATGGTAAAGGCGGACGACACCACAGTTGTGTGGTACATAAGCGGGGGGGGGGTACACATTCCTAACCCCTCTGCAGACTAGCCATGGCATTGTGGAACACGGCATTGAGCTATCAAGTACAACTACAAGCTCAATTCCTGCCAGGAAAGCTGAATATTTTGGCAGACGAACTAAGCAGAAATCTTATGGACCTACAGGAATGGAAACTGGAACCAGGGATTTTCAACATGTTGACATGCAAATGGGGAAGCCTAGACATAGATCTTTTTGCCTCACCCTGGAACTATGTGCAAGTTGGACAAATTTTGCACAAGAACTCCTCACAAAAAAGCCTGGAAAGTGGATGCTCTGTCCTTCAGCTGGGAAAACCTATCATTCTATGCCTTTCCCCCCTCTGCCTCTGCTCTCCAAAGTTCTACTAAAAGTCAAACAGGACAAACCAAAAATGATTTTGATTGCTCCAGACTGGCCTCGCCAACACTGGTACCTACTCCTACACAGTCTGTCACAAATTTCTCCATGGCACCTGCCTCAGACACCTTCCTTACTGTCTCAGCAGAACAACCAAATTCTGCTCGCTCAGCTCCAAACATTAAATCTTGCAGCTTGGCTAATCACTTAAATTCTCCTTTAGCATCCCTCAGCAAACCTGTGATGGATGTCATTTTGGAGGCGGGAAGACCTAGTACTAGAAAATCTTATGCTGACAAATGGAAAAGATTTTGTGCCTGGAATCAATCTCAAGGGATGAACACAGCAGTGCCCAATTTACCTCAGATTTTGCAATACTTAACTGAGATGCTTCACAAGGGCCTGTCTTTTTCTTCCATAAAAACCCATGCCTCAGCCATTTCAGCTCATTACAACACAGAATCCCACCCTCTTCTCTCATCCTCTGCTAAAGCAGTATCTCAGAGGGGCCAAAACCTTGAGGCCACCTAGGAGAGCTCCAACCACTGCCTGGGACCTTAACTTTGTATTGGAGAAACTCACTCTACCTGCTTTCGAGCCAGCTGCTACAGCAGACTTAAAATTTCTTTCCTGGAAAATAGCTTTCCTTTTAGCAATCACTTCGGCTAGAAGGATTTCTGAATTTTACAGGCCCTTATGGCAGTGGAGCCTTTCATCATCTTTCTTACGGACAGGGTATCACTCAGGACCAACCCATCATTCATGCCCAAGATGGTATCCAGTGTGCCTCTTAATCAGTCCATTCATTTGCCAACTTTGTTCCCCAGTCCACAGAACAAGGGGGAGCGGATTCTGCATTCATTGGATGTACACAGACGACTTAGATTTTACTTGGACAGGACTAAATCTCGAAGAAAGTCTGAACAACTGCTGGTAGCATTAGCTGCAGGGGCAGAAGGAAAGGCTATTTCAAAGCAAACCATTTCCAAATGGATAAGCCATTATATTCATTTCTGCTATAAGCACCATGGAAAACCTATCCCCCAGGGGATCGGATCCCATTCCACCAGGGCTGCATCCACTTCTACAGCCTTTCTCAGAGGTGTTCCTACCAGGGATATTCTAGAAGCTGCTACCTGGAGTTCAGTTCATACTTTCACCTAGCACTATCATTTACCAATTTTCTCTAAATCCAGAGCTGGCTTTGCCACTGCTGTCTTGCAGGGCCTTATAGCTGGTCCTAAAGCTGTATAATTCCATCCTCCCAACCATAGCTTTGGGAATCTACCCAAATGTAATGACTGCAATAGTGAAACACGAAGAACATAGTACAGTTGTGTACATTTACCATAAATGTAGATGTTCGAGTGTATTCACTGTTGCAATCCTGGTTACCTTCCCTCCAGCCCCCTGTTTTTCTCTGACTATACCTCTACTTTCTTTTACTATGTTTAAAAAGCCTTTTTGGTGTATTTGCTTTTGTTTGGAGGCATATTCTTGTGTTTTAAATTATTTATATATTTTGCTCCCCATTTGGGGGGGGGGGGCACCTGACATCTGGGGCAAGAAGGACTGATGTAATTGCGTCGGCTGCATGTTTTGTACCCCTGACGACCTGACGTCATGGAAGAAGGGACGGAAACCGACACATAACCCGGGACTTTGTTGATCGGGCCAACTGAGGGCAACCTGCCAACAGATTACCCAAATGTAATGACTGCAACAGTGAGTATACTCGAACATCTACATTTATGGTAAGTGTACACAACTGTACTTTAAGCCTGGACTAGCACCCACCCAAACCTTGAAAAAGCCACGGGGCCATTTTGTACCATTCACTGGGACGTTATTGAACTCCTACAAGTGCAAAACCTGAACTACATACTTGTAATTGATTTTTTTTGAATGGGTAGAGGCATATCAATGTGCAGGAAATGGTGCTACAACACTAGCCAAGAAATTGATTCAGGATTTCATCCCATGATTTGGTGTTCTTTGTTGCATCCAGTCAGATCAGGGAACTCATTTTATTAGTCAAGTGATACAGCAGATCAGTAAAACATTGAATATCAAAATGCAATACCACTACCCATACTGGCCACAAGCTTCAGGAATTGTACAGTGGGCAAATCAGATTATAAAGAGCCACCTTGCTAAGCTGTGTGAGGAAACTGGTTTAAATGGCCAAAAGCTTTAATTTTTGTTTTATACGGTAAGCAAAGTGCAGTTAGTTGTTGTTGTTCTTTCAGCTTTTCCTGGTTAGGGGTCGCCACAACGGAACTCCGATCCGCTAATGATTGGCAGTAGATTTTTTTTTTTTATGGGTGCCGAGGTGCCAGCTTGATGCCCAGCCTTCAATGAAGACACGCCCATTCTACACATGTCTTTCGAACGCCACTCAACCTCGGGGAGGACATGCAGACTCCACACAGACAGCGCTCCAGCCGAGAATCGAATGGGAGAACCTCTTGCTGTGAGGCAGCAACGCTACCGCTGCACCACCGAAGCTTGTAAGCAAAGTGCAGTTAGTAAATTTTCCCCTCATGAGCAGACCCATGACAATGCCTGCTATACCCACTCCCTAACCATTTGGAGTTGCAAAATGTAGCTGACTATTTTTGTAAATTGCTAGCCTTTGTGTTCTGTTTTTTTAGTGCTTCCACCACAGTGAGTCTGCAGCTTTGCAGCAGCCTGTAGAAAATGACCACCATGAATTGTCTCCTCATAAGCAGACCCATGACAATCCCTGCTACACCCATTCCCTAACCATTTGGAGTTACAAAATGTAGCTGACGCTGTTTTGTAAATTGCTAGCCTTTGTGTTCTGTTTTATAGTGCTTACACCACAATGAGTCTGCAGCTTTGCAGCAGCCTGCAGAAAATGACCACCAAGAATGATAACCTGGAAACTTTGTTTTTTTGGGAAAATTGACTTGATGTAGTCATTCTTTGCAACCCGGATGGAAAAGATCCTACTTGGTCTGTCTTCCAATGTAAAGGCCTGCCCACCTAGATCCATGTGCAATGCGTCAAGAAGGCCCTCCCTCATTTCAAATGCAACTGAAATGCTGTCTATGTCATTCTTTGTGACTCCGCTGAGCCTATTGCAAGTAACAGCAGATGAAAAAAGCAGGGACAACGTTGCATCTGGAGAATGATAATTCATGGCTTTTTTCATTTTGCCATCCGAACCAAATCTGAAAGTGAAATAGTGATTTACAAATAGAATCAAATCCAGAGATGAAATCAAAATTACTGTGTAATATCAAAGAAGAATCACTAAGTTTTGCCTCCAGCCAAGTTGGTTAATTTTCCTTTCTTCTGAAACAGATATTGTGGATTGATGATCTTTTTTTTTTGTACACTGGACTAAGCATCACATCCTGCAACCAAAAATCATTTCGGACATCTTGGACAAATAGTACTTCTTGTTGGGGTTTACATGGAAATCGACTTCATACAAAGTATAACCAAGCACTTCACTTCAGCATCCATGTTTACAGTTTCTTCAAAATTCTCTCTAGTACCAGTGTGCTTTATTTTTGTATGGACCTATCATAACAGCTGTTGTGATTTTTTTTTAAACTATACTGCTTTATTAAAATAGAAAATATACCTATTTCACCATGTAGTCAGACAACATCCATGGCTTATGACATGAAATTTTGAAAATCACAGTTTACAATTGAAGCCTGTGTTTCCAGCCTAACACATAATCTTCTTCCTGTTAATACTGGAGGCCTTACTCTCATTCTTATCTATTCGCTTACAGTAGCTACTGTGATTTTCATCATTATTTTATTCCATCTTCCTTTTTCATCTTGAATTGTGATTAAATTGGCTCTGCACCCATCAAAACTGTAAGTATAGAATCATTTTTATTAAAGAGAAGTGTATTGCTAGAACTAGGGACAGATGCTTGGTCAGCATTGCAACTAGAACACCTGATTGGTATCCTAAATTTAGTACTTTTTCTGCTGCATTATATACACATGCCAAGACTCTTTAATGTTGGTGACTGTTGGGTTTGTGCGCTTATGCCTACTTCACATGAAAGAGTGTTGTACTCATTCCTATACCAACATCTGATACAGACCTTCATGCAGTATTTCACAGTACTTTTATTACTAAGAATTGAAAAGCTAAATGTACCTCTACCCCCTTTTCAGAAGCTCCACTTCAGTTGTCAAAGGACATATCTGCAGTTGTAAAAATGGTGCATTTTTTTTGTTGGAAACAGTATTTGTAACATCACTTGAAAAATTTATGATTGGGCTGGAGCCAGTATGGCAGCATTACATGAATACTATTGTATGTGTGGAGATCAGGCATACCACTGGACACCAAAAAAACTGGTCAAGTTGTTGGTATGTAGCTGTTATTATTCCAGCTGTGCAACATGCAGGCACCTTACATGATGGAAAGATTTGTAATGCTCATCGCAGGAGAGATACCAAAGGCATTCTGAATCCTGTTAGATAAATAGATGCTCATTACGTTTATCATCATGCTGTTCAAAAGACTTCTTTTAAAGGACTAGCTCACATGCATCTTAATAATGGTGTTATTTTTAGAGCAGGAAGTTTACCTACTTATGGGGAAGTCAGATCCGTCTGGGAACTGCTTAAACTATATAAGCTTTTAGAAGTACTGAGTAATGCAACTTTTAAGGCTGTTAATCTGATTACTCTTGAGTTAGCTGCCATGTGCAGTGTGATGCCACAGAATAGAATGACACTTGATTTCACCCTTGCTTCTAAGGGGGTACACATATGCTCATCAAAATGGAGTACTCCTTGTTTATTCCTGATAACACTGGTGCCATTTGTAGTCACCTTGAAATTATTAGTTACGGAACTGTCTCATACTAAAGAAGCTGCCAGTTATCAGTGTCCATGGTTAACAAATCCCTTTTCTGTTTTTGGAGGTGTATTCAAATTTTTTCATGTTAATTGCTGTGAAAGTCTTATTATTAGGACTTGCTTTATGATCAAAGCCTTGATTTTACAACTTCTGGAGTCCAAAAAAGCATCAAATTACAAAGTATGAAAATCAGTAAGCATAAATTGTTGCCACTGGCTACATTAGTTATAGTGAGGAAAGTGACAAACTGTGTTACAAGATTTTAGCAGATGATCATGTTCGAGGTGTGTGTGACTGAAAGTTACTCAAACTGTCTTTTTATTCCGTCAAAACATTGACATGTTTTTATTACTAAGACTGTATTTGTAAAATGAATGTATAAGCATTGTGCATGCCAAGGACAGAAAGAAACTGCATGTGAAGAATGTGTGATGGCAAGTGAGAGAATGTCATTCCATCTGAAAACCTCTAGCCATTGCCCAGTCATAAAAAATATAATGCCTGAGTGATGCTTCATAGCATCAGTTGGGTAAGTGTGAAGGGATGAAAGAAAAATGTTATTGTTTGTATTTTAAATATGTTTACATTTCAAGATGGATTCCTGAGTGTTTGTCTGCTTTTGGCGATTTATTTTCTGCCAACACAAAAGTGCCAACATGGCAAATGTAGAAATTTATTTTCTGGAACACAGAACTTGTGCCTAATATGGAAAGGTGCAGATGTCAAGAGAGATTAGTTAAAATGCTGTAGTGTTAATTTTTAATTGGTCAGTGGCTGTATTCTAAAGTATTGTTGCATTTAATCAGTAATAGTATGTAGTAATGTTTTACATAGCTCTAGGAGACTGGACTTTGATTTCATAGACTACCACATATATGTGTTCACTGCAATAAATGAGATTATTCCCTGTTGAAGTGTGTTCTGTGAAAGTTATTTTGTACCTTAACACTATGTATTATTTTTACTTTTATATTAGACATTTATGGATTAGTTCTTTTTCTGTAACACTGAGTAATTCACTAATTTTCAGCATTCCTTTTAAAATGATAGCTGTAAGCTAAGGCAGTTTAGAGGATATTTCATACCTCTCAACTTGCCAAAGCCTCATAGAATATCCAGATTATTATTGCCTCATATTTTTGGTCTGGTCCTCATTAACATTAGTGGTTTTCTGGCAAGTCACTGAGGATTGAAGTCATGCATGCATTTGAGTGTCAGACTTTATATCCTTCAGAAAATGCATGTTAACACAAATTTTTCTAGCAATTTTCCAAGTTTATGAGTAATTAAAATATATCCCTATTCTGGGGCCATTGTTCCCCCTTTATTTTTAGGTTTTGTCCAGATTGCTCTACTAGGTTGAGAAGTATGGTGCACTTACTTCCAACAAAATAGCCTGTCTGTTGCCACATGTAAATGATGTGTGATTTAGTTGTTTCTCAATTTTTCAGGCATTTCTGTGTTCTTAAGCTTTTATAGTGTATACAGCCTAATAGGTTTTGTGACATCTCAAAGTGCTTTCTCTCAGAATGTCTGTCGCCAGGTGTTGCATCTTACTTCACATTACATTTCTGACTTTTGGTTTAGGAAAAGCCCACACAGAGGCTTTAGCCTGTGTGCCTCCTCTAACTCTGTAGTTGTAGGTCATTGCTCTATCAGAAAGCATTGCTGCTGTCTGGAGGGAGTACTTTTTTTCTCAGAATACCAGCTAGGCAAATCTTTCTGTGTCATTCACAGCAGAGATAGTAGCATGGGCTCTTATAACAGGACATTTGATGTTGCTAGCTGACTGGTGGAGCGAGATGGAGAGAATTCCTTGCCAATAACACGTTTAGCTCTTGAAAGTTTAACTTGGCAATGCTTATAGTTTAAAAAACTAATTTCATTAATGTGTTTAAAAGAATGCAAGGAACACAAACTGAACAACAATTTACTGACAATTTTTACTGATTCTGAAAGTAAGTAGTAATTGAGTACCCATTGTGAGTGAATGGATACAACCGCCTGAAGGAGTGGTTAAGTCAAAGATAAAGTGCAGAGGTGTTTTTCTTACTGTAATTATGCTTTCAATTAACATGATTTTCTGATTCTGAAATATACCCCAGGATTCAATAAACTTCGTGCAGGAATAGTAATATTCCTGCAAGGAGTGAACCGTGTCCATTTCCGCATAGCTTTAACAGCAGCGCACCTTGCATATTCATGAAGATAACCCTGCTGCTAAGGCTAAGCAGACACGAACACTGCTGAGTGCAGGGGGCGTGTTTAAGTAGTGCATGCACATCAAACACACCCCTTGCACTCTCAAAGTGCCATACAGCACTTTTTAAATGCTTTTCCGTGTCCGTGGACACTGACAGCAAATATAATAGTAAAACAGTGTCCATGGACACTGAAATAGCTAGGAGATGATGAAATAAATGCAGGGTGTGTGTGATAGGTACTGTTACACACCCCCTGCATTGTCAAAGTGCCGTATGACACTTTCCATGTGCTTTCAGTGTCCGTGGACACTGAAAGCAGCTATGTAGATAGGAAGCAATGCAGGGGGTGTGTGACAGGTACTGTCACACACGCCCTGCATTGCGAAATTGCCATATGGCCATACCCCTCAACTGTGCAGGTTTCCACAGAATGTCCAGACGGCTGCCTGATGCCTGATATTATTGGTGTGTTTCCCCCAAATATCTGTCCCTACCTAGCAAATAGCAGAGGATTGGAGTTATTAAATAATGACAAACATATGAGTTTAAGACTCCACATCCTTTGGAAAGTCATGCTAATGCAAAACCTACTATTCTACTTTCTAAAGACCAATATTTAAAATCTGTCCCTATTTGTCCCCGTACAGTTGCCCTTACTGTGACTGACCAGGAGTATTGATACATGTAAATAAAGTGGTTTTATTAATTTCCTTTTTTTTCCATTCTAAGGTATGTTTAAGCGTAGCGGAGCAGGTTTGCCCATTAGGACCATCTGCTCAGCATTGCTTAAACATCTCATAGAAGCTAAATAAAAATGTATAGCTCAAATCTCAGTGACGAGGTAGCATAGTGGTTAGAGTTGCGGCTTTGCATGCAGGCATTCACAGTTCAAGTACCAAGACAAGCACTTTATTTTTACATGGGAAATCATTGTTAAAATTATTTGTTGATGTTAAATTATGTAGTAAGTGATATTTTTCACCCAGGGTAGTGTAGCTGGTCCAGAAAGGAAGTGTGAGTGCATATAACATGTGAAATCACCCATGTATACACTAGTGTGTCATACAGTATAGTCACACCCCAAGGCAATGTAAAGAAAGCATATAGGAGGATGTCATGTAAAGTAAATCATATGCACTTAAAAATATGTTAGTAACGGTGAATTAATCTACAATCCTGATATTTCTTTAAAATAGAAAACTGAGCTATGCTAAGCAGTTGAAGCATTGCTTAGACGTAAAGTCTAAGCAGCAGTTAGCTCAGCTAAGCGGATTTGTGCATTGATAAGCAGTGCTCAGGATTTACCCCTTTAATCACTGTTCAACTCATCTTAGCAGATTTGCACACCACTTAGCTGGGCTTAGCATTTTCAAAATTGTCAAATATGTCAGTTGTTGGAGAGGACTCGTGGTTTCGGGTGCAGTGATATGGCATTTTGGAGTCCAGGGTCATAGCTGGGCTCCTCGTATCAAACCATGACAGCCAGTACCAAGGCTCAAAGTATAAAGCAGAGGCCTGGGACCATCTGGCACATGACCTCACCAGTGCCACTGGTATCCCCAGAACTGGTGAGCAGGTACGCCATCACTATGCCGACCAAAAGCGGAGGAAGGGGGGTGCTCTTGGCCCAATGGATCCAAGATGCTCAGGGACAACCTTGCTCCAGCAGTTTGGAAGTATCACAGATATAGGTGTACCAGATTCTAGCCTGAGTATGTGATAGCAGGTATGCATAATGTTTTTCTCACCCCTACAGCTGAAGCGGAGAGGGCTAGTAACATTGAGGCTCATGCAGACAGACTGACATGGTTGTGTCGACAGGCTGGTGAGTACAAGATCTATCATGCAGTATATGGTGGCGTAAAGTAGAAGGAGTACATTGTTTACTGCCAGTAGGTATAGTGTGTACTGTGTCTAACGAATAATTGACGTTTGTGTCACTAATATTGATCCATAGGATATCCATTAATAAGTGTAATTTCACTGTAATAAAGATGTATACCACAAACTGTTGTGTTTATAGGTTCATAGGTTGGTACTAGGCTATCGGCCCTAGGGCCTATACAAGCCTAGCCATAACAATTCTCTGGCTATTTCTTCCCACACTATTTACTTCCCTGGACCCCTGTCTAGCAGGGCGACTAACATGATCCCCGGGGTGAATTTCCCTTCTCCCATCCAATCATCAAGGTTCCTTTTGAAGAGGGCCAAAGAGGCGCTCTGCTTGACATATATGGGCAGTCTATTCCAGAGTCTGGGGAGTCTCTGGGTCAGGAACCTATCCCTCCAGCATGTTTTGTTTATTGTGATGACAAGATTTAGATCCCTGGAGTGTGTGGCTCTGAGGGATTGGGATTTCTTTAAGTGTAGCATGTCCAACAGCTCTGGGTTTGGCATGGCCTTGTATGTTACGCAGAGGGCTAGACAGTTTGCCCTTGTAATCCTGACATTCATGCATGGCAGATAGTTACTGTACTGTGTATGTTGTAGAAATAGAATATGTACAGGTTCTTCACGGCAAATATGGTGTTGACACCATTAAGTAATTGAGGCTGTTCTGAGAACCATCTAGTATGCAAAACAGTAAAATATGGATCTGTAAAACAAGATATAAAGGAAACATGAAATATTGTATGCACTAAGTTCTGAAGCCTGAATAGTAGTGTCTACAGTATGTGTGTCCCTTGCAGCATTGCATTCTTGTGTTAACCTTTCCTCTCCAGATTGTATTATTTCAAAGGATTTATACACAGTACAGTAACTATCTGCCATGCATGAATGTCAGGATTACAAGGGCAGACTGTCTAGCCCAGAGAGTATTAGGCAGAAATCAGTCAAACAAGAGACATCAGTTTCCCAGTAGCTCAGTGTGATGAAAAGTAGCCCTGTTGTTCATTTTAGCACACCCAGACATGGTTCAAATCCAGGGAGTGGTACTGAGAAGTATGCATATATACACTAAAGCAATCCTGAATATTTATATAAACTGTCAGAAAGTGTTAACAGATAGTCTCCACAAGTCTTACAGGTAAAGAAATGTGTGTAGTAGTTGTATGAAATGTATACTAATACACCGTGTACAACTGTTCCACTGTCCAAACCCATATGCTTGCAAATGACAGCCCACAAGTCTTACAAGTAAATAAACGTGTGTAGTAGCTGTATGAAGGGTATACTAATACACCGTGCACAACTGTTCCACTGTCCAAACCCATATGCTTGCAAATGACAGCAGGGTAGGTACATACACCATGCACTCTCCCCGATACATGTCCCTCAGGTGTCACGCTGTCATGGCTAGTGGTCACTGCTGCCAATAACCTTGGACACAGGAATCCAGGGAAGCATGCCAGTAGCAGACTCACACAACATCAGTGCAGGGTACCCCTTCTCTGTCAAGCCCCCTCCAATAATGTAGCCATTGTTCTCCCAATCTGCCCCATACCATTACAGGTTGACAGTCTTAACGGGTATGTATGTGCTACAGAAGCCATAGGTAGATGTAAAGTGAGGGCAGACCTGTAGAGTATTGAGCAGTACTGTTGTGAAAAATAGAAGCCTATACAGTTGTTAATGGAGTTTTTTCTCTCCCCCCACCCCTCATCTGCATCAGTAATTATTATTCATATACTACGGGTATGTTGTTCTCAGAACCTATTGTTGGGACATGTTCTATTATTGTTCATTTATTTAATTGGTTGCATATTAACATACCTTGTTCAAGTTCTATTATTGG